>NW_026856227.1:0-39294 GCF_026571515.1 Ruditapes philippinarum | reverse complement strand
ATTTATACCACATACATCCATTGTAAACAATGAGCGGACATTTTTGTTATATACATTACATTTTCGGTAAGAAAGTAAACATAATCCCCACCCTCTTAAGTCGTGTTGAAGATTTATTACCTAATACGCAGGTATAGAATGCTTCAGTTGACAAACGTGTTAATATCATTTTGTTAATAGATACCTTGTACACCGCTTGTTTACCATCATGTAGACTAGTGGTGCATCTGCATATGTTTTAAATTGAAAAAAAAATATACAAAAATTCTTTATTAACATGATGTTTTGGTTGTATATAATATGTCAGTTAAGCGTATTTCACATATTAATTTATCTACATGCAAAAACGCGTTGTTTACATTGACACGCTTGTGTGCCTACGTGAACCAAAATAAGGACACAAATCAATAAAGTGGTAAAATATAGAATGTTGTTTCGAATACATTCATTTTAGATTTAAAATGGAGAGAAAAATACTTATAGGAATGGACTTGGTATTATTTATTACAGGTATGATATTTTCCATGTATTTTTTGTTGTCATATTTTATTTCCATAATTCAGATCTAAGACTATATATTTTTACTTAAATATATAAATATTTCAAATACCAGTGAAATTATTTGATATTTGTCATTAACCAAATAACCGACATATTGAACTGTACAATTTACAGAGGAAACACATGATTTAACTGCTTTGATCAGTATTAATGTGTTTAACAGTTGTCCTGGGCACGTGGGTTTTTTAGTACATTGTAGTACTCAACCGCTGCAAATCTATAATGTTACGTTCATTTTATATGTTTTCATTGATTAAAACATTTGTCATTTGTGATAAATTAGTTATACAGGCCTTTGAAAGGTAGTATGGTGATGTATAAAGTGTTGTTTATTATACATATATAACTATCTTAATGACTTCGCTTCATATAAAAAGTGGGCGTCCGTTGCCGAGTGGTTAAGGTAGTTCTGTGGGTTCGAATCCTATCAGGGACTTGGGATTCTTTTATGCGAGGAAGCTATCCATCTAGCTTTTAGCTGCGGTCTCACTTACTCCCGGCAGAGCCCAGGACCATCCCGGTAAGTTCCCGGGACGATCCGGGATGAAATTATTGTTGCGGTCACACTTACCCGGCAGCACTACGGTAATATCCATCTTTCCACCCAGGATGCGCTCCGGATCATCCAGGCGGAACCCAGGTTAAGCTACGGTTCATGCCAGTGCTTCCCCGGTCGTTCCCGGATGACGCCTAAAGAGCCCCGGTTGACCCAGGCAGAGCCCCGGTCCATTCAGACAGAGCCCTGGCAGAGCCCAGGACGATCCAGGCAAAGCCCCGGTAGAACCCCGGCGGATCGAAAACGTGCAAAAATGAAAACATTGATACAAATTTTTTATTTTGTTCCAGAATAGTAATTCATGATGATTTTCTGAAAAATCCTTATGCAAGACTGGATACAGGGAAAGGTTTTAATACAAACAAGTGCAATCATCGCAAAATGTCGTGATTCCTTTGAGATGAACCGGGCTTTGCTGGGGTTTTACTGGGATAAATTGTAGCTCCATCGTCATGTTCCGGGGCTCTGCCGGCATTCACCGGAGCTCTACCGTAGCTCTACCGGCTCTATGTTACCCCGGATCATCCCCGGTTTTTTGCCGGCAGAGCTACGGTGCCTTCCCGGTGTTACCCCGGTCGTTCCCGGCAGAGCTAAGGCTGAGGCAGGCAAAGCTATACTTCCCGGACCATCCCGGACCACCCCGGTAATATTAAATATTTTATTCCATCCAGGTTGTTCCCGGTCGTACCCCGGTCGTTCCCGGATCACTTCGGACGAATGCCGGTGCTCTGTCGGGATGTAAGTGAGAATGAAGTTTTACGCAACGTCGGTAGTTCTACTCAGGTGCCCATTCGTGCCTAAAATAATGTATGGAAGGGCACCTGAGGTCTTCCTCTACTAGTAAAACAGGAACGTCGCGATATGACCTATAATGTGTTGGTGTGACATAAAAAACAATCAATCAGACAAACAAATATTATAAAAATTTCCTTCTATCAACAAAGGTTCGAGACCTACCTAAGTAATGGTCTGTGCTTTCAAATGACAACCAAAATGGTTAGGCCAGAGTAGCTAGGTCATTAAATCTTCAAAATGTCAGTTTTCTCATGACAATAGATATTTCACGACGCATATCATACTACACTGTTGCAAATACTATTTAATAACATATTTCAGTGTTTACTTATTATCGGGGAAAATAAATAGTATGAATAGTATAATTTTAATTGCAGTTACATTAGCATGGGATTGTTCTGACCGGGAAGAACAAAAGAAACATACTTGGTGTGAAAATGGCTGTTGTTTCGACAAAGATCCGGTTCGATGTTGTACGTGGGTCGAGTATGTCATGTCATATTATTTCACCGTTCAAATTATGTTTATTAGGAGGCATAGTTTACATGTACACCAAAGCGGTCATGCATGGCGCAGCCGCTCGGCCAATTTAATGCAGTTAGAACCAATTTAATGTTTGAAGTTATTTTTTACAAAGCTGTTGATTTACTAGACTGATTGAATTTAGCCGATTTACCAATTTGAATGTACACATTTTATATGTTTGAAAGTAAATATGTTCTAATCAATTTGAAATAGTGCAATGCTGTTGGACAGAAAAAATTGTCAAACACTAAAAACTGTTATATCTACAGATTATATGCTAAATGTACTTGTTGAATTTACTTTTAAATATGTTTCATATCGCTGCGCATTAACATTTTAGTAAAGTATTTTAAAATATCATAAAGGTCATGTTTTATTTAGTTTACATAAGTACATATCAGCCAGCAATGGATTTCAGTAGGCGCTGATGAAATTGGTCAAGTGCAAGTAAAGTTTATCTTAAAATTTAGTGTTATGTAACCTGTTAAATATGACATTTTTGTATTCATACGAATCTTAAATGAAATTGTTTTAGGTCAATGGGCTCGGTCTTTTGGACAATTATGGGTCTAGGTGCGGGCATGCTTTTATTATCAATTATTGTTGGTATAGTGTGCTGCTTGCGGAAGAAAGAAGGGGTTGCAGGAGAAGTAATATCAATTAGGCAGGGTAGGTAATGGTTTTATTTATAGTGGTGTAGTATATCACAAGTATGCAATTAGGAAACGTTTTTTTCAGAGCATCTTGGATGTTAAACAACTGCAGAAAGTAGAGTTGAATACGCAGTAATGTGCTGTAAAGGATAAGGAATATAAAACGATAATATCGTTTCAAGGGCTTAATGGGCCTTAAAATAGCTATTGTCCGGATAAACGATGAAGTTTTTAAAGAATTACCCATGCCTTTGCTTAAAGGTTGAGAAGCAGACATACTTACCACTAGGCCGTGTCAACCTTAAGAATGATTTTTTAGTTACTTTGTATATCTGTTACGACACAATTTGGGTATTGTACGTCATTTTACTATTGTAAGAAAATACCACCGGCTTGAAATGTGAGCGATCAGCGTATTAACTGTTTGTTCAGTGGATATCTCTGTCAATTTTTTAGATATCATTTTCAATTTTTTTAGCAAGATTGAATAATTTATATATTTTGCAAGATTTGATTATTCAAATATTATCATTTTTGATTACAGAACCACCGCGAGAAGGATCAGCATTAAATTCATTCAGCACGTCACCAAGAAATACTCCACGAACCCCTACCGCGCCAAATATAAATTCCAACTTTACTCATCATACAGATAGAAATGAATGGACTATTTATCAAACTAATGAAACCAGTGCATCAAATGGTGATTTAAGACCATCATCTAACAGAGCTACATCAGCCAATCATAACATTAACAGTGTAACAAATTACACAAATACAGGCACAGGCCAGCAGGCAAGGCCTCAGCTTAATGCGCAAAGAAACACAGATCAGCCGCCAGCATATGAAAGTTTACCACCGTCGTATTCAAGTTTATTTAACGCCAACAGTTGATGAACAGTATGGGTTTGCTCATTTTAAAGGGTGGAAAATCACCACTGTTATCTCAAAGTATCCATACTAAAGACTAAATAGTCTTTATTTTTATAATAAAACATGGCATGTGATAAGAACATCACTGCCATTCACACGTGCGTGCAGGATAAAGGAGCAACTCTGTGATACAAATATTTATTTTATAATATTATGAATATGATCTGTTAAGATTCATTTAACATGTTATAAGTGAAAAAGGTATTTGACGTATGTTTAAACCAAGTTTTTGGCATTCATCACCCAATTCATTATATCAAACGCATCTTTTAGCCATTTCCGTCAAACTTGGGATAAGCACCTGGAAATACACAGAACGGAAACGATGTAACCTACGCTGAGAAACTAAACATGTAAACAGATATTAATTTAATACTATACAATTAGTGACTCTTGTGCCATTGAATATGAAATGATATTCACCAGCAGGTGACATACTGACCGAGGCAATAGCCGAGGGCAATATGACTTTCTGCCGGTAAATATCATATCTTATTCAATGGCTCACTAGTCAATAATTGTTTTATTATATGTATAGCCTTTACGAATTAAAAAAAAATCTCAAAGAGAACATGTTCAACGTGTGTCTGTTTCGTTGAAGCGCGAGAAAAAGACGCACTTGTCAGGCATGCAACAAATACGAGAACGTGCGCATACAAAATAATTTCAAGTCTTTATTCATAATTGCGGTGTAACCTTTTACTACAATAGTAAAATAATGATATTTTAATCGAAAAATATGCCATATAGAACACAACGCAGCAATTAATTTTCCTTAAGCACGCGTTATTAACAGTGTACGATATATGGTCACAATCTATTTTTTGACAATCCAATTCAGCCAGTGAATATGATACTACACCCAGTGAATATGATTTTATGAAAAGTTCCGTTGACTACTGCTTGGACCAATGAGATTGCAGCTATATTTAGATAAAATAAAATATCTTCCCGTTTGCTGGAAATCGTAGTCGTGTACTTACAAACATCTAGAGCTATAATTTTTAAATCACTGTATATAACAATCAAGTAATATTTGTTCAAATAATCTATGCAATATTAACAATCAACTTTATTTGTGCACCTATATGGAATAGTTTAAAAAACCGTTAATAGTAAGCATATTATTATGAATTTATAATTAGAAAATATTAAATCGATGTCCTATGACTATATATGTATTGAATTATATAAATCGTATGATTACAACGTTTCTGTAGTTATTTATTAAAACATGAAAGTGTCTTTAAGGTTTTTACTGTTGAAATGTACACAAATAATTATTAAGGGGCTGGGGGAGGGGGTATTTGTTCGTTTGTGTTTAAAGGGTTTTTATTTAACATTAAATTCTGTGTCATCATTGACATATTGATAATTTTCATCGATGAAATGTCTGTAATTTTGCATGCATTTTGTTGCTATTTTGTATGTGTTGATATTGATAATATATGCCATAATAAAGCACTTATTATGGAAAATAAATATGTTTATCTAAGGGGTGTCCGTTCTTCTATATCATTAAGAGCGTGTAAATAACATATTCACGAAGTGAAACATTTTCACGAAGAGAAACATACTCGAGAAGAGAAACATACTCGAGAAGAGAAACATATTCACGAAGGGAAACATATTCACGAAGAGAATCATATTCACGAAGAGAAACATATTCACGAAGAGAAACATTTTCACGAAGAGAAACATACTCGAGAAGAGAAATATATTCACGAAGAGAAACATATTCACGAAGAGAAACATACACGAGAAGAGAAACATATTCACGAAGAGAAACATTCACGAAAAGAGAAACATATTCACGAAGAGAAACATATTCACGAAGAGAAACATTTTCACGAAGAGAAACATATTCACGAAGAGAAACATATTCACGAAGAGAAACATATTCACGAAGAGAAACATACACGAAAAGGGAAACATATTCACGAAGAGAAACATATTCACGAAGAGAAACATTTTCACGAAGAGAAACATACACGAAAAGAGAAACATATTCACGAAGAGAAACATACACGAAAAGAGAAACATATTGACAAAGAGAAACATATTCACGAAGAGAAACATATTCACGAAGAGAAACATAATCACGAAGAGAAACATATTCACGAAGAGAAACATATTCACAAAGAGAAACATATTTACGAAGAGAAACATTTTCACGAAGAGAAACATACTCGAGAAGAGAAACATATTCACGAAGAGAAACATATTCACGAAGAGAAACATATTCACGAAGAGAAACATATTCACGAAGAGAAACATACACGAAAAGAAAAACATATTCACAGAAAGGAAGATGATAGTGACGATATCTTATAGTCATATTGCATTACTAAGTACGGAATACAACGTTAAAAGCATTTAACCGTGTACGCATATTCAATGAGCGACCATGGGTTAAAATGTGTACATGTATATAGATTGTACTGATCATTGAATGATCGATTTCGCAATACTAAGGAAAACTTGCAGTCATATTCCTTAATACAGGTGTATAAACAAACACAGTCAACAAAAGCTACATTTCAATCATATGTTTTTTTCTACGTTTAACCATTTTATTTATTAAAATCTACCAGCAAATATTGTATGCTCAAAGTCTCGATAAAAGGTACTCATCTTGGTATTTGTCCAATGACTATGCTATAGAGTATTTTTAACACATACCGTCATCTCTAAAAAAAAACGTTTGTGTTGATTGAAGGGCGAATGACCAATAGTTCACCTTCGGATCGCATCAATGGTAAAATTTTTAATTAACTTAACTCATAATGCGGGTTATTTCGCCAAGGGTTTTACTTTTTGAATTTACCTTGTGTGGCAGAAGTTTTACCAGGGATTTGATGGTTCCAAAGTACCCGTTATTTCTTTGTGGTGAGCGGCCAAGGTTACAAATGACTTGTTTGAATGTGTTCTTTTTTCAGATATTATACACAAATCTGCACAAAAGTAGTATTCAACAAGAGCTTTCCGTAATGCAGCGCGCCGAACTATTATAAATATCTGCCTGGAAGTGGGGATGATTGTCATCAACACGTACACACAATTTCAAAGCAATATCTCAAAGGGTTAAGAATAAAAATTGGATGGTACGAACAACGTAACCAAAATTCTAGATAAAAGGGGTATTTTGTTTTTTTGTCATCTTGTCTGGAATTGGCGATGATAGTAACAAACTAGTATACAATGTTTCAAACCAATACCTAAAAGGGTATACGGAAAAAAAACCGGGTGTAATATCAAACTTAACTGCAAATCTAAGGAAAAATGGGGTATAATTTTGTCAAACTCCATCCTTCCTTTAGCATTTTTAGTTTACTTTGATGAAACCTGCACAAATCTTACGTGATCAAGAATAAGAATAAACAAGGAACAAACAAAGGTTTATTTTATTTTCAAAAGAAACAGTGTTAAAGGTCCACACTATTTAAATAAAGATGTTCTAGTTTAATACAAAGTGTATTTACTACTGTACAGTATTTAAAATGATTATGATTTAAATATTTGTGCGCAGTACCACAATCAGTGTCGTCCGCTAAAGGTGGAAATAGAAAATGGCGAAAGTAACCATTTTCAGATGCATCCTCCTTGTTACATTTCTACCCTTAAGGTAAGATTTTAATTTCCGTTTTGCTTCTTGAAAATGATAACATTTCCTTGTGAAAAAAGGATTAAACAGAAATATGAGAATGTCTGATTATGGAGTGGACGATTCTTTGTCAGACACTTAGTTTCGATAGTTACTTTTTTTTTCAAAAAACATTTTAGATTTTTAAAAGGATCATGAAAATATTATGATAGCAATACACACAAAATCAGAAACTATTCACATTAATATTGCATGTTGGCATGAGCAAAACACAGCATCTTCGTAGCGGTTCATACTAAAATGAAACTACTTATATACGTATTTATTTGAAATGAGTAATAAGGGTTTTGCTTGCTACCAGTGCCAATATGTTGAAACGCTGTAATGAGAATTTTAATCATTTACACAGTTTTTCTAAATTTGCCGTAAAGGAAAAAATCAGCTTAAAATAAACGTAGAAATGTAGCATTAACAATGAACATAATACATTATCTATCGCATTGACACCGTTTAGCTGTGATCAATTATACGGTTTAAGTAAAGTATTCTGGACAAATTGTTTGTGATGGAGGCATAATCGAAGAGAACAATATCTGTCTGTGCAACTACTCTATACAGAAATTTGATGACGTCACCGATCGTTTTATTGTTACCTATATTTGCAATGCCTTTTTATATGCAAATTTCTGTCAGTGGGAAAAGAAACCATTTATAAGAAAATAAGGCGTAGAACTACTTTTTAGGAGCATGTTAATTGAATGCTCTTATCTACTCTGTAATTTGCTAGACTAAAATAGTATTTTCGTTGTTAAATTTCCAAGCTCTGAACAATACTACATGGATAGAAGTTGACGTCATCAGAATTGTTTTATGCTCATTATTTATGAAGAATTAGTGCTCTCGAAATATCATTTGAAGTGATCAGTGACATTTTTAAGTTATTACGTAAATTAGATGTGTATGCTTTTTATGAAAAAACAAAGAAAAAACAAAACAAAACAAAAAACGTGCAAGTTTTGCATATCTTATGTCAGATACATGCATATAAACGTCAACAAATTACACGTGAATCACTTAATTTTTTTGCGCTCTTTCTTTGACGTCTAATGCTAAAACAAAAATGTTCATCTACTACTGAAAACCTTAATAACCTAATATTAAAGGACATATATTTCTGTCTTTCCTGTAAATTAGATAGCTTTGTCTCATGTTAAAAGCCGAAATAGCGCTATATTGTAACATATTTTCCTTTAAGTTATTTTTATCAAGTTCTATACGTCAAAAAAGAAAGTATCGTTGATTAAAAAATAAAACAATAAATTGTATATCTTTCTTAAGGATTTTTCATGACATGGTAACATATATATTTACCGACTTCGACACTGAGTTTGTGTGTCCTTGTATATGGACGTGAAAAATAAATAAATAAATAGATTAATAAACACACGACAACATTGTTATATAAGGAAATTTTAAGTGTATTTTCTTCCTTGTCCTTGTTTACGTACAATACAGCTTTTAAATTGTAAAGCAGGGTCGAGGCTTGAAACTGGAAACAAAGACACTTACGCAAATAGACATATATTTTGACAATACAATGTACAATTTTGACAGTAAAAAAAAAGAATAATGTTTTCTTTACAAAAGTAAGAAAGCAGCAATTGTTTGAGATAAGAGTAAGATAAAATAAAGAAGAGCAATGTAGATAAATATGAGCATTTAATTTCATTATCATCGTGACATTCACATGATTATAACTATAAACAAATTTAAATATTTATTTGAAAAAGCAAGGCTCCGTCCATTGAGCCTTTCAAATACCATTTGTTACAAAAGTACAAATAATATTGTCTCAGTTCTGTTTTAAAAGATATTTTTAACATGGTGAAATTAGAATTGTGTGAAATAAACATTTACACTAACGAAACTAAAAGAAAATAAAATAAACGTCCAATTTATCAAATTAAGTAATAAACCTACCGAATTGACTAATTGCAACTTCTTTGAAAATTTTTCGGTTTTCCTCTTGCATGTATGACTTTATGAATATAGTTCTAGTGACGTAGCCTATTCACTAGATGTAATGGGGACTGTCATGCATTTCCAGGATCCCACTACATAGGAGACGGGAGCATCTACATTTTCCCTAGTCCGTCCATCCGTCACGCTGTCCGTCCGTTGTAACTAAACAGACGAATGACGAATTCCTAGTCATTCTAAATACCTAATATATATTAAGAAATTTAATGCACATAATACGAGGGCGCATTTTAGCTACAGCCCACAAGGCGAGGTATTTTGAGGGCTTATCCAGATGTTAATGCACGAAAAGAGGTGCATAAGTCTTGCATAAAAGTAACGTTCAATGAAATTGAAATCGTGAATTCGTGAAGTTGTAATAGTGAATGCATTAAGATGAAATCGTGAATTCATGAAGTTGAAATATTGAATTCGTGACGTTGAAATCGTGAATTCGTGAAATTGATATCGGAAATTCGTGGAGATGATATCGGGAATTCATGAAGTTGAAATGTCCCTACCGGTCTTAATAGTATTCCCTCTGTTAATGTATACCTGCCAGCGTATTTTGTATGCATGACTGATTGTTACACGGTTGACACATACATGTAATTATGACATCGATATTTTTGATGTTTGCCATTTTGGCCCACTAGTAAATGATAATACTTTTATTTCTGTTATTAACCACACTTATGTTTACTTCTACAATTAAAACTTCGTTTCCAATTTTGGGAAATTCGTGTTAATGCCTTTAAAGTTTGAAAGCAAGTTAGATACTTATTACCTCCATAAATTAACACTGAATGTGACATTATTTGTCATGGAGGTAGCAAAATGTAAACCAAGTAGTATTTTGACTTCCATACCAAATACTAAAGGACTTTAAATGGTATGACTCCCAGGAAGCAAAGAAACAAACTATGATTCAGGTAACTGACTAATTATAATGAGTAAATTTTGAGAATTGTAAACAAAACACTAAATATAAAAACATTTGAGAAAAAAAGCATTTCTGGGGCATAGCGTGCCTTTAGATGAGTCAAGTATGATAAAAACAATTGTAACAAAACACGATCATATTCGAAGTATTTGTTTAAAACATTTTAAATAATTACTTATCATTATAACCATTCTCAGCGTTTTTTTTTATAAATATTTATTTTGATTATTGTCTTGTAAACATTTGTTGACATGTAAGCCTTATTGTATTGAAATGAAAATGTCTGTAAATGTTTATTTTTAGTGTTTCGGGTTCACCGTATCTTTTACCAAGCATAGTTGCGTAAGTATTACATGTAATATGTTCGCTTGATTTGGCAATTATATTGTACCATTTTCCTTGTATAATCATTTAACATGCATTCTGTTATTATGCAAAAGATAACTACCTGTCAACATGAACAGTAACCTTTTTGTAAGGAATGGGAATTATCTTCATTTATAAGAAATGCGATTTTCTTCAATTTTTCAAAATCAAACTTTTCCACCATACGCAGAATGGGAGATTTCACACAAGGGTGGATTTCCCTCGCAACGATGGAGGTTTTTAACACATTAATTTTGAAGTTTATATCTATTGATAATGTTTTCTTTTCAGTCCTAAAACAAAAATCTAAACCATTAAATGCAACAAATAAATTGATGAACATGAATTAAGTACTCTAAATGCAGGTATAAAATATTCTTCATTGATTATCATTTATCATATATTTTAGGTTATTGGCCTCACGAAGCTGTTATAGATACAAAGAAGGGTCGTACTATACGTGCACTGGTATTTTTCGGTGGGTATGTTCAAACAGGTTAGTACACAACGCATTTTATTCTGATGTCGGTAAGAGAAAAATGTTTATTTAAACGCACGCACAGACACGCGCACACGCGCATAGGAACATAAGCTAAAATGAAATTAGTTTTGATGTTTCATATAATGTTTGGCGAGATCTAAAACGTGTAATTTGCTTTTCTATGTGATTTTACACTTAAGTGACATGTACAGAATCAAATCAGTAATTTAACATGCAATGTATGTTTTGTATATAATACTTCAGTTTTGCATGTAGGTTTCTATGATTAAGAGAGATAAGAACATCATTTTTTATAGGAAAATACGGCAAAAGATTTGTTGCGATGGGTACTCAGGATCGACATGCTCTGAACGTATGTTTCTTTTTTTGAAAACTATATATTGGTAGTTGCTATATCAAAGAAAGTACTATTCAAAACCTGTTTATCGTCATTTAGAAATACAAACTATTAAATAAAGGTTTCTGCATTTAAGAAATGGTCCACAATGTTACATTTAAACTGAATGAAAAAAAAAAAGAAATCAAATACCAACGCTTAATTTTCACGTTGTAATTTAAAGTAGAATATGTTGACTATATTAAATGAAAATAATATATATTGCATCTGGAAAATGATAACTGATGCAGTAACTGTAACATCAGCTTAAACAATATTATAATTATTAATGTTACCGTAAAGAATGTTTCATTTTTTTATTATAATTTTTACTAAAAAAATTCATCAAAATGTTTAATATACCAATTAAAGGTAGCAAAAGTACGGAGCCCTTTTAAGACGACATTTTCTACACCCCCGAGACTTAATTCGTTTATACGACATATTAATTCGTTTTTACGAAACATTAATTCCTTTTTACGAAATATTAATTCGTAATCACGAAATAAAAATTTCGTAATTACGAAATATTTATTCGGTTTTACGAAATATGAATTCGTTTTTACGAAATATTATTTCGTAATTACGAAATATTTATTCATAAAAACGCAATGTAATAAATATTATTCTTTTTCTACGAAATATTGTTTTGTAATAACGAAATATTAATTCGCTTATACGATATATTATTTCGTTATTACGAAATATCAATTCGTTTTTATGAAATATTATTACGAATTAATAGTTTGTTTTTACCTTATAAATCCTGTGCTTCAACGGAATCAAAATATTCACAATAGCCTCTTTCTTTTCGCCTCAGTGACTTGATACCTATGACATTTACTATTTTTATAGTTAGCGCTTTTAAGATCGCACATAAATTTAGAGGAAATATATTGTAAGTGAAAATCTGGAAGCCAGTCCCTTTAACTTTTACTAATGTGTATGATAAAAGAAAGTTTTACTATTATAGTCATATGTTTTTTGGAGAAAAAAAAAAAAAAACACGTCAGAAAATATTGATTGCCTCAGAAATTAAAACATTTTGATTTTTTGCCAGCTGTTGGAAAAGAGGATGTTTTGGATTGAAAATGACTTCTCATTCAAAAACCCTAATCACTCCAATATAATAACTTGAGAGCCATTAGACTTATAATCGTTATATTTGATGGCAATGCTGATCCAGACTTGTAAATGACCACTTTTGATTGTGATGTTATGTCAATCTCACAATGACCTTCAATTAAACACTATGTCATTACTGAATGAATGTATCGTGACTGTTCATGGTATCTAGAAAACGAATCAATATTTCGTAAAAACCAATTATTATTTCGTAATTACGAATTACTATTTCGTTAAAACGATTTAATATTTCGTGAAAACGAATTAATACTTCGTAATAACGAATCAATATTACGTGCATGCGATTCCCAAACACAATTAGGTAGGATTGTAAGATGAGATTGCGTTGTATCAAATATTAGAAATGCATATTACATACAAAACATGTTTCGGTTACAAATATATACATAAAATTGAAATGACGTCATCCTGAGCGCACAATTTTATTTAGAATTATCGCCGGAATGCGATTTGTCTTTCAATGGGGTTGGGACGGGAAGGGGTAAATAGGGCTGGTGTACGGCAAAATGCAAGAAAGGCGCTATAAGATGACGTCGATTCGGGCGTTTAAAAATGCGGATAACGATGACATAATTCCGTCGTTACGATTTAAATTACTATGCTATTATAAGAGGAAAGAAACGGATGAGTTGACATTAATATCCAAGAAAAATTGATGAATTGAGGAAAACATCTTTCAAACATGGCACAATATGCAAGAACAAATATCTGACATGTGTTTGCCATTTAGATCAGAATATGTAGCTGTCCTTCTAGTAGCCCGCCAATATGACAGATATTCAAAAACACTAAGTAAATTGTAACAAAATACAGTTGGAAACCTGATCATCTATTCTACAAAAAAGATACATAGGGAATTGCAATCTAAACAATCAGTTAATATATGTTGATATTTATAATTTCCAATTATACTGATGTGTTTATTTGCACTATTTCATTACATATCAACAAGCAGTTTACATTTATATAGTAGTGATACTTCATTTGAGACCTTTATTTGAGACCTTTCTCAAATTAGATATTTTTCGGCAGCGTCCTTTTTGTTGTCTTAAATATTTTACAGCAAAATGCTATAAGGGATATGGTGCAAACACTTGCAGTATACATTATAGTGGATATGTTAAACATAAAGACGGTACAGTAGTACGTAGTAGCGGGGGGAGATGTGTCAGACCATCTACATGTGTCAACTGTAATAAAGGGTACTACCCCGTGAAATCGTCTGGCGGATATTGCACAGGTTTTGCAATCAAATTGTTTTTTTTTTAAATAATTTAAACAAGAAACTATAAAGCTTAAGATAGACAAATATGCTTCTTAACTTTTGCCATCCCCGGGAGATGCTTTGGTAGTTTAGCACGGATGAGGGTAGTCTAGTGCTGGTGAACCTCTCCAGGAACGATGGTTAGGAAACTACCCGCCTATATGACTGAAATACTGTTGGAAAAAGGCGTAAAATAAAACAAACAAACAAACAAAACTTTTGCCATTTTAGTAAACAAAATGTTGTTTATGCGTCATACATATTTAAGAAAAAAGGCAGCTAATAACAATTATATTGTGAAGGATAATAAACGTAAATATATTTTTTAACTCCAAATTAATTTCTATATTAAAATAATGATTGTTTATACAAAACAGCATGCTATCGCCCAAATAGTTGCAACCTCCCAGTATGCTCAACAAGCAGCGATTATGTCTGTGAATATTGTGTCGGAGAATATAACAGAGAAAAACCTGGCTACAATGTTTATACCGGCCAACCAGATGATACGAAATGTCAAAGTAAGTAACGTCAATAAATATGTGTAAAGTATGTTACATGAATAATTGACAAAATATATCAAACATAACAACTAAATGTAAACTGAGTGTGAATTGAGAAGTCTCTAAATGTGTCATCAACAAGATTTTATGTAATAAAAGCCTCATATATATTCTAATACTGTTAAATTTAATAAGATTATCCCTAAAGTTGAATTATTATAAGTTTTTTATTTGCAATAATTCACTTTTGGTGGTGTTTGAAAATAACTCACCTGAGGTCCAAAGGCCTAACATCATATAGTCGGAAATTCTTATATTAAATGAGGCATTTCAAATGAAAAATAGACAAAAAGTAAGTAAAGTAAGAAAAGTCATACTCAGAATTATATTGAAATACTATTTATGTGCAATTCTTAGCCTGATTAAAAGCGTTTATAAGTATATACTTTTTCATTTCGGTTGTTTTGCACATTTAAAATGACTTTTCTGGAAAATCGGTTATATAACGAATAAATTTTACACAAGTCAAGACATACATAAAATGTACAAAATGACGAAAACAAATAGCTCCAATACCCCTATGTCAAAACTAAGAGTATTCCATTTAAGGAACACCGATACTATTATTATCATTATTAAGGCATTTTTCCAGCTTTAGTGGTAAAGGAAAGCCTCTGATGCACTCCGTGCATAATTTCAGACACGGAAGGTCATAAGTTAGCCCGAACATAAAAGAACTCATGATCCTTGGCGGCATGTGTGACCATATCGATGCGAGTGGGTCATTGGTCCAAAATAAGGGCCTTAAACTACTCGCTCACGTTTTCAACAGTCAATAGAAAAACATCTGGAAACAAAATGCTCCCTCGGAAACATTAATCACAATAAAATTACAAGAGCATCGCAGACTCGGTTTGATTGAGTCTGTACACGAGGGATAATGAATACGTGCAACATCCCTCACGCCCCTAGCACCAGCTTGAGCGGTACTCAATTCTCAACACTTAATAGTGCTGGCATCAATGATCCCGAAGGACCAGAAAAATATAAAAACACTGAAGGTACCTTCTCTTCAAATCCAGGACATATTTACGTACACAATCCTTTACGAGTTTTAGGGTTTAAATCAAACAAAAATAATTGTTATTTTCTAGGGGCCTGCTCGTGGGAGAAAGGTGCAAGGTGCTTTCCAGGCACATGTGTTGCTAATATGACTTTGGAAACAGACTGCCAATGTGCTCAAGGTTTTGGAGACAAATTAAATGACTGTGCAACAGGTATGCATTTGTAAACAAAATTATAAATACAACTAAATCATTATACTTATACTTGTTTTGGTTGTATATATTAGTTTAAATGATGTTCGTAATAATAAATTCACAATACTATCTGTCACGAACTTCTATATTAATAGATGTCCTACAATGAATAAATCACTTAATGCCTAAATGCATTTTTTTGTTTTCCAGCAACTACGGAAAAGTTACCAACCATAAAGAAAATGCATTATAATTTATCAGGCCAATCAATTAATACACAATCGATTATCCTCGATAAGACACTGGGAATAAAATTATTTTGGACAAAAAACACTAATTTGACGAAAGTTTCATTTCAAGTCTTGGCGTATTATAAGGCCGAAATTGACACGAAAAATATGCCAAATTACATTACAAGCTATCATATTGGAATAGAAGAACTTCAGATTGTGTCAACATTAACAAGGGGTAAGTGCAAGTGCTTTAAATTTGATATACAGATGTACTTTGATTTTCATTCAGCAACGTTTTAAATCATGACACCACAGTTCGTTATAAATAATTACTACACATTTATCTGTATATTATTCTAATAAAATACAAAGAAGTCCTTAACATAGAGTGCAAAGCTTTACGTCTTGTGTTTTGAAACATATGCTGGTAGCCTCAATTCCACTTCCGCCACTACATCTAAAAGCTATTCGAAGTACTTTAGACACACATTCACTGTACTGTATCATATAAATATTAGCAAATAAAAACAAATATGTTTTTGTGGTTTTATTTGGTAGGACCAACAGAGTAAAGTAATTGATACTTCCCATGATAAATCATTACTTACTTTTAATTCTATTTTGCATTTTGCTGGATATATTGTATTGAAATAGAAAGTAAAGATTGCGATAGTGTCGTTCCTTATTCTCTTTTATTTATCTAGCTTAATTTGCTTTTCTAACTACAACTATAAGTTCCGATCCTGTGCATTATATGGCCAGTCAATTAGTCAAGAAGTGTAATTAGACAGGACATGTATGTAATGTCTCGAATCCTTGTATTAACAGACCACTCGGAATTTACATAGGCGCGGTGGAAATGTTTTCCGCAGTCGAGTATCTTTTTCAACATACAGTATCATTTTGAGAAACTGCGTGATATTATCATGCAGTAGTTTATTGAGTTTATCAATTAAGTAAGTAATTGCATCATTTAAAGTGCTTTCGAAAGGTTTAGTGCACAATAAGTCGTTTGTGTTACTACGTATCGTTTTGCAACAAACATCTATAACGTAGATAGAACACAGTTGCATGATCGACTAATATTATCATTTGAATGTTCAGGTTCAGATAGAGCAGTGTGGACACTGGACGCTGGTTGTAAAAACTTTGATGAAAATTGTGAGGTTAACTTTAAAGATCAGGAGATTAGTGATATTAACGAATGGAAAACCACATTAGACAATGGTACATTCACACACAGAGACAGGTGTGTTTAACTTATTACTATTCATTACCTATGTGTAAGCATCACAGAGAGATATTATATCTGCAATGATTGGTTAAGTGACTGAAGTATCAAGCTTTATAATTATAGTACAGACATGTCATGTTTATTTAAGGAATTCTCGTTTTGTCAACACAAATAGAATAATTTTCAAAGGTATTATTATTTATTTGACATATCCTTTGCATTTGAGCAAAGTGTATATTGTAAATATCATTGAAAATGTAACGCGTTTGATATCATGATAAATGTATATGTCCTTTCAGAATTTGCTTTGCTGTATCTGCCAAAAATGGCGGGAAAGTGATATATGAAAATAGAAGTTCGTTTAATGCCCCGTATCAAGAAGGACATTATTCTCTAAACGGAATATCGACATCTGAAATTCTTGTTCTTGTTTTTGATGAAGAACTACCATTTCATTGCCTTGAATACAGTAATAACTGCTCTACGGATGCACTAAAAGCTGATGATTTTGTTACAGAGGTGTCAAAATTTTTAACAAGTATTTTCTAAAAGAAACGTCACTTCAAAGTTTCTTTAGTATATTTAGTGAATTTAGGAAATGTCAAAGTTGTAAACATATTTCATTATTGATATATGTAACATAATATTTTGATATCATCGAATAAATGTGATTCACAACCTTCAAAGGCTGACATGATATAATTTTGACATAAACCGCAGCTTACGGCTGCCAAGAAAAATGTGTAATAATAGCTTTTATCAAAATATATCGAGGTAAACGTCGGTGCAATTATTTACGAACACACATAATATAAAAACATAATAATCATGGAATTATAAGGGTTGTGTTTTGCCAGCTAGGTTTCTATTTGATCCGATCGATCCACAATTTAGGCCTGACGATTCGCGAATAGTACCGGAATCATCTTATTGTTCTCATACTAAAATAACAATGTAATTTAATAAAATAATAATTTAGATAACATTTAGATTACATATAAAGAATTAATTCTAAATATTTCTGATAACAGCAATTTATGATGGAAGTTTAGCTGAAATGTATCATTTGTCATGTAAGAATGTATACAGATTAATGTATGTATGTTTTTATTTTTTTCCAGCAAAATGTGACAGTTTATTGGTCAGGATGGTACGATACAGATTCCAAAATTCACAAATTCGAATTTAATATCTACTATCTAGAATCAACAGAAAACGGTCCTCTTAAGTATCGACATATGCTACCAGCAAAACTCATTGGCGCTGATCAGGTCTGTATGAATGTGGTCATTACATGTTTTCTAAGAGCTTGCTCCTTCAGTTGTTATCTAGTATAGTTTCCCAACAAAGCGCTTACAACGATAATGCTTGATTATAAAATACATTTATTCCTAAAATTTCAAATAATTTCTATCCTATATAACAATTCAATTTCATTAATTTAATTCTGTGAAACACAGTTCAAGCAAAAATATTTAAACGCCAGATTCTACAATGTATCTATTTATGGTATGGCAAACATGTCAATAAGTAGTTCATTAAAAAATATATTTTCAAAAACATTGTAAAATAGATCACCTAGACACCTTGCTTTGTAGAATTCGGCTGAATTGAAATTGGAAGAACCAGGACCATATTCCATAGAAATGATTGTGCATGACCGTGCAAATAATATCAAAGTTGCAAGAAGAATTATCATGTATGATAATGCATCAGTTGTTGAACTTGTTGACAAAAAAAGTTGCAGAATTATTCAAGTTCCTCATGATAACGGGTGGATTAATAAAGTCAGCGACCAAATAGTTGTTGTCTGGACTGGACGATTCCGTAACTTAAGGCATTATAAAAAAGGATGGCTGAACGAAGTTCAAGATTCGGAAAACGTCACCAGTGTCCTTGATGATTTAAAAGAAAGATCAAATAGAACCATAGACAAAGTACCAAATCTTTACGGTGAATAGTTAATGTACCTTTTTGACAAACCAACCTAAATTAAAATACAATAAATGAAGACATTTTTATTGATAATGTAATGTTAATTTGAATACAATTCTGATTGTCTTTGTATCACTTGCATTTAAAATCATTATTGATAATTTTGTCTATTAATAGGAATTGTACGATTTGAAATTGCAAGCACAATAGAGTTATCTGGCACGGTAGACTACAACATGTTTCAACGTGTTCCTGAGGAATATTTTTTAATGGAGAAAATGGTTTACAGTGATATGCATTTCGTTGATGGCAAGAGGGTGACGTACACTATTCGAGGAGTGGACGTATTTGGAGAATTTGCAGAAGATCAAACTTCATTCATGATAGATCTTTCTCCGCCTGTTATAGAAAATATGTGGCTACGAAAGGGGAATATTGTCAATATCAGCATGCATAACACGCTTGATCTGTCTCAGCTTATGTAAATGCTTAGTTATTCTTTGATTCAATAAATCAACTAAATTTCCATAAAACATTTATTAGCAGCAGCAAACAGTATGATATTAGCTTTGTTTTGACGATTTGTACAAGTTAATGTACAGATAAAATTATCTTTTAGATAATAGAAATAAATGTTAAAGATTAAATTTCTTTGACTAATCGGTTAATTATACATGTAATTATTATTTCGAAGACTGGTTCAGTTTATTTAATAAATAAAATACACAAACGCAGACAGTAAATATAAGAATGGTGGTATAATAGGTAAACATTTATAGGTAGCTATGTCAGAGTACATCTTATTAATTAATTTAAGGATTGAATGGGAAACTCTTGATCTACATAGCGGAATAAGCGAAGTGTCTTGGAAAATATTTGAAAATATGACAAGTCATGATGTCATTTATAAGCAATCGTACGAACAGCCGCACGGTAAAGCAAAGGTAATTCATTTATTTATTTTATTTATACAAATCTCTGCATGGTAACATGTATTTATCAGATACACTTATGATTAGTACAATAGAACAATTCTCGTAAATATAATTGAATTGAAAATGTAATGTACAAATGTTTTAACAAAAAGTATAAAAAGTATCAACAGTTTTAGTACTTAAAATACAATCTAGGGTACAAATACTCTTTAAAAAAATAAAACAATTATGATGATTAACCTCTGCTTTTTCATGTTAATATATAAACAGGTCTTTTACTTCAAAGAAGTACACTCAGTCCTATTTTTACAGACTTTAATCGAATGTAGGCGAAAATACAGATTTCATGCAGGAGGACCTAATTGTTACTGTACGCCATATAACGGATGTTTTAACAAACATTTTCAAGTTATTCCACCAAAACCAAGATTGCTTAAAGATGTAGTTTTCAACAAAGTAGTTGGAAAGCATGACAAAGACTACTTTATAGAAGTTACTGCCAAGAACAATGCTGGACTTGTATCGGTTCTACAAAAAAGGGTATATAAATGACGGAATAATCTTGTACACTCATATGTGTACTATGTATGATGTTTAAGTAATATTATAATATTTTTTTCCAAATTATCTTTAGCTTATTAAGCCAGAGTCAATAAACGGTTAAGTATTAAAGAAAAGGGCTTGATGCCCAAGTCTTTAAGTCATACGTTGGCATTCTATTAAAGGTTTCTCTAGCAAACCATGTGAGTGCTTACCAGTCTTCAAATAATAATATTTAGAAAGTTAAACATTACCCAGATGTTTTTGTCTATCAATTAATATTGAAGGACAAACTGGAAGTTACAGCAACATTAAGTTTAAGATGTAGAGCCGTTTAAATGTGAAGGTAACGCTTAATCTATATGCTTGGTATTCTGTAATTGCAACAATGTGCTTGACACATGGTAGTTATCTAAGACACTTAGACAATTTTAATTTTCAGATTACTATTGATATATCACCTCCATCAGAAGGACATGTGTATGATGGCAAACCTGGAGATCCCGAAATGGACTTTCAATCAACTTTACAACTAACCGGACATTGGAGCGGATTCTTTGATGTAGAAATTAGTATTTGGTTCTATACCTATGGTTTTAGCGAACGCTGCTTGAGAGAAGACGAACTTGACATACAAGCTCCCGGGAATTGGAGAGTACAAAATATTTTTTTTAATATACCTTAGTTTAGAGTATAGATATTTATGACATATAGATATTGACAATTAGCAAATGAATTTATATGAATTGCTTAAGTGAAACAAAATTGACCACAGCCTGCCTTCCTCCTAAGTTATTAAAGAAACAATATTAACACATTACATAATTGAATAGGATATTGTACAGTCTTACTTGAAATTTATATTTAATTTAACATTTAATATTTTTTGGACTGACGTTGATTTTGATTGACTATGTCGTTACATATGTCATATAAAAAAATCAGTTAGGGAACTGTCAAGTTAATATATAATTGAATGTAATATCGAAAGGTACAATGGACATATAATAATTGGGCGAAGTCGGAAGCACCTGGACATGGTAAATATTATATCACAGTGAGCGCATATAACTACGCCATGGGGCAGAGCAGGCCAGTTTGCTCAAATGGTGTAACCATTGATACAACACCTGCATTGATATCAGAAATCGTAGTCGAAAACGCAGTGATTGCAAGCCGTCTTTTAAAAGATATTGACACAGAAAAGGTGTATTTTCTGAACAGAAATAGAGAGCTTAAAGAAGTAAGGGAATCAATCGAAGCATGCAGGTATTGTATATTTGATATGTGTCCTTAGGGCATCTTAAAGATCTTCAAGTAATGGTCATACATATTTACAGTTTGATAAAATGTTGAACATTCGTTATTTGTAAAATTAATGCATTTATAAATATAACTTCACCAAGAACAAGGAAATATCTTTAAAACCCCTTTTTGTTTAATTTTTTAAATGAATAGAAACCTGGCATTGTCCGTGCCTCACAAGACGATAGTCCTCATACCTCACAAAAGGCGCCCTGATGGAACTAAGGCAATATTAACAGTTCACTCGGACTGTAATAACTTGCAGAAAGCAGGATCAGATCTGATATCATATCTGACTACTGACTCTTCGGTAAAACATTTACATTTTCTATTTTCAGTGAATCTGTTTTTATATATAATCCTAAAATAATAGCGAAAATATTTACTTATCATGCTATGTCATACGTACCAGCAATAATGTGAGTTAAACATATGTCCAAAACCCTTATAAAAATTATAAAATAGTTTTATGAAAGATCTACGTGTATTTTATTTTAGCTTGCCTGAGCATCGTGCTCATAGCGAGATTTTGTGACCTCCTCCCTCCGTCGTCGTGTGTCGTCAACAATTTCTTACGAAACCCCAAGCTGGTTCAAATTATAGCACTTGGGTAAAATTTTGCGACTGTCTAAAAGGAAGGGTAGGGGGGTGGGGGTGGTAATACATTTTTCTCATAAACATATAGTCAAAAATTCTCTGAAACGACAGAGGCCAAAGCCGAAAAATGTGGCATGAAACATCGTCTAGAGGACCTCTATCAAAGTCGTTCAAAATATCAGTTACATTCGTCTTGGATATGTGCTTGCCTGAATATTGACATAATGACCTCTTTTCGTGTCATTTGATCTACAGTTATGATGTATGGACCATTTATACAGATATTAAATTTAACTTTGATATCAGATAACCTACATTTTGATCGAGTGACCAACTTTTTAAAATTTTAACGTAATTGTATGAACTTTTGACCAAACACACAGATTCTGGTGTAAAATTTCAACCTAAAACCAAAGGACCTAAAATTGACCTAGTGACTTTGATGTCTGTGAACAACTATACAATTTGAACCAAGTGCTTATTTTGACATGTACAACTGAAATTTTGTAGCAGCTGACCTAGTTGCTATGAATATTAGACCATGTACAGTTGTAGAACTGAAATCTTATATAAGATGACCTTAATAGTGACCTTACTTTATCTTTCGTGGTGTACAGCTATGAAATTTTCAAACTAAAAAATAAAAATGTAATTTGCATGAAGTCAAGTGAGCAACATCTTCAAATTCTTGTTATAAACAATATCTTTCACTGCTTTTACAAAATAACAGTCTGTCCTCAGACAAGCGCTTTTGGACCAATGGTCCACGTATAAAAATTATGAACTTTTATTTAAATTACCCATTAAACGTTTAAAAGGAATAGGATCCCAGACATGCACATTTTCAAATCAATTACCTGAATATTGCGATTAGGATAAACGCCAAAGCAAGCTACGTATTGTTAAATATCCCTCCTAACCACAAGCATTTGCTTAACATACCTGATTTTATCAAGATATTGAACTGACCGCATAAATGTATCGGTTGATTTATTTTTTGATAAAATGGAGATAATTTTAAATTTGCATTGCATTATTAAAACAATATAATAAAAGTGCAGTTTACTTACCATTAACTATTTATGAATTAATATACATGCAGAACAGTTTTTACATGTTAAGGAATTGATTAAAATCGAAATCATTTGTAGCTAAAGATTTCATGGAATGTTACATACGGTGCCGGTGGGGTACACAGTTATGAAGTTGGAATTGCGTCTGAATATTCGATACTTCCAGATGTTATGGAATTTACATCATCAAACAATCAGCAGCAAATTAGTTTGACTGACAGTGCTATTTTCAACCGGACATCATTTTACGTTGTTATTAAGACTGTTACAAAAACTTCAATCACTAACAAACAGGTATTTCCTCAAAGCATTTTATAACTTATCTAATTCTTGATATAGTGGGGCGGGAAATTGAGAAAATAATGCAAATCGTGATACAAGCATGAAACGTTCATGAAATCATCTTTAGACCCAGTAGATTTCAAAAATGAAGTGGGCCTAAAAATATCTCTGCTCATTCAAGATGGCCGCCATTTTCAAAATGGCCGCCATATACATTTGACGTGCATACTAGCTCATTCATTTCATTTTTTGTACACACCTGAAACTAACACCAAAAGCATGCATATAGTTTCTCCTTTTCAAAAAATATAAATCTTACAAATTTTCTCTTTCAACCCTCTTCCAAATCCAAGATGGCGTCCAATATGGCTCGATTTTGTGCAAAACTGTTATATCATTTTTATAGTATAATTTGTTGCACAAATTATGTTTATTATGATATAAAAGTGTTTTAACATATCAGAGATAATCAAATTATTTGTTAATCACAATAAAAGTAAATATTTTAAAAGTTTTTAAAATATCTTTAAAAAGATCAAGATTTTTTTTTCAATTTTTGCATATTTTTCAAATTTGATTTTCTAAATCAATGTGCAAAGTTAAAAAAAAGTTACTTTTTGTCTTAAACTGTATTTGACATTCCATTTATATCATGTGTTAATTGTAAAAATGTGAAAAAAACATTAAATCTGAAGTTTTTATATTTTGTGAATGTGGGTGGGGTAATTTTATACGATAATTGTAATAGACAAAACAACAGAAATTATACATAGTTATATTCATTCTATTTGTATCCGGTTGCACTTAAAGAAACATGCCCAATATCTAGTTTCATTTTTTTTACACGAAATGACTTTGCTAACCATATTCATATATGAGTCCATATAAACTTAGCGACCTCTGGTGTTAGGGGTAAATTTTGACCATATTGTTCATGTTTTATCAAATATTTTTAGAGTATTATAACATTATGATGATCCATGATTAATGTCTATGCGTCAGGCACTTTAGGTTTAGATAAAACAGATTAACTGCAGTAGTCTTTGTAAATTAAGTGATACCGATTGCAAAACCATTTTAGATTGCAGTAGCATCATACAAGTTTATGCATTTTATATCATGCTTCATCCAAAATATCTCTTAGTTCAAGTCATTGTAGTTTAACACCAGATGTTTTTATGTGTTTTCTTATACAAGTTTATAAACCCAGGTGGCTCTATGAGCATGATTCATTTAATATTTTAATAAAGGCAGGGTGAGGCTACATGCTAAGTACCTGTGCTGTGTGCATTTAGATTTTTGAGAAGAAAAAATGTGCATGTATCCTAAATGTTCCAAAAATGTTAAATGTAACCTAAAAAGAGGTCTTCTTTACTTGGCAAGGTAGTATGTTGACTATCTAAGATCTAGGCATTGTAGTTTGTTTGTTTTTTTTGTTTTTTTTTAAATAACAACAATAAAAAAATTCAATATGATTCCCTACACAAGTCTTTAATAACTGTGTTCCTCATGAGGGCCTTTAAATCATGCTCCTGTAGCTTTCCCTGTCACTTAAATTATATTGACTTATAATGTTAAAATTCTTCTCCGAAACTATAGTGCACAGAGAAGAAAAATATCGTATAAAATTATATCATTTCATTGTGATGCTATATAAAGATTTTGAACTATTGGCATAGGGTCAAAATCACATAGTTTACATGGACTCTTATTTGAATATAGTTATATGAGGCTTTATGAGCCTTCTTGTGTCAAAAAGGTTCTGAGAGGCTAGTTATTGGGCGTTTTTCTTTTCAAATAGTTTATAAATCATGACTGTATTTGGTGAAAAAAGATACTCCTTTTTAAATATTTTTTTTAAAAATTTACCCGCTTTTTCTTTTATTAAAAAATTTTATAGCCCTTTTTCTAGGTTTATCTTTAGGTTAAGGGGGATCCTTTTTGGGGTTTTAAAACTATTTCTCTTTTGTTTAAATTGGGGGAAAATTAAAGTTTTTGCATAAAATTTAAAGGGGTTTTTATTTTTCCCAAATCAAAAAGCTTATGTTTTTGGGGGGGTCAAACGGTTTTATTAATTTTAATCTTTCACCACACAAAATTTTAATTATGTTTTGTTTATAAAAGCCCGCCTTTAATTTTTGTATTTTTTGAAAAATTGCCCAATGTTTTAAACAAAATTTTTAAAATAAGAAAGGGAAAAATTTACTTCTTCCAAATTTTTTAACCTTTGGTTTTCCCAAAAAAATGTCCCAAAAAAAATTATTTTTTTTGGAATTCATTCTATTACAAACTTTTAGCAAGACTAAATT
This sequence comes from Ruditapes philippinarum, assembly GCF_026571515.1. NCBI lineage: Eukaryota > Metazoa > Mollusca > Bivalvia > Venerida > Veneridae > Ruditapes > Ruditapes philippinarum. The sequence goes on along the minus strand of NW_026856227.1, from coordinate 12,846 downwards.
GTGCAGGAAATAATTGTATTCATATATAGACAACATTTCTTTCAGGTCCGGGCATGATTTTATCTAACATACTGTTCGTTGATGAATATTCAGTCTTCTTTCTGTACAATTATCAAATTATATTAAGAATATTGAAACAACTTATATCATGCAAACACATTTTATAACTGAATGTAAACATATGATTGTATCTGCATGTATTGATATTTTAGCACACCCTCAAGTCCGTAACTTGGAAGACAAAATTACCTTAATACAATAAAGCACTTTTACAGTGAATATTTGCATAAGAATTCATTTAAAAAACGTTATTTTGTATTACAATTGCCGGATAAACATACCCCACCCACTTTGAATAAGTATAAAACTTTCACATTTTAGGTTTTTTTTTTTTACAATTATACAATAAAACATAGTGTTGATTGAATATCAAATACACTATAAGAAACTATGTAACTTTCGGAATTCTGTACAAAGACCTAGAAAATATGCAAAAAATGGCACTTTTTTCTTTGATATTTTTAAAGACTTTTTTGTACAAAAAACTAAAAACAATTGACTAACAATGTGCTTAACCTAAAATTTAATTTTTTTTTCTAATATGTTTCACAATTTTATATGGAAATAAGCATACTTTGTGCAAGTAATTACACTACAAAATATATTTATCAGTTTTGAATAAAATTGGCAGCCATATTGGACGCCATATTGGATTCTGAATAAGTATGCACTCAAAATAGCTTAAAAGTTAAAATTTTTGAAAAGGATAAACTATATGAATAATTTGGTGTAAGTTTCATGTCTGTACAAAAAATTGGAATGAATGAACTATTATATACATTTGTATGGCGGCCATCTTGAAAATGGCGGTCATCTTGAATGAGCAGAGATATTTTTGGCACTTCTTTTTTGAAATCTACATGGTCTAAAGATGATTTCCTGAGAGTTTCATGCTTGTATCACAATTTGCACTATTTTGACAGCAGAGACCTTATTTCCCGCCCCACTAATAAATATCTATACTGATATAGATTTAGATATAGAATAAATAAACGACACTTTATCATAGGATAACAATTTCAAATTAAAATGTCTCATTTCATTCTATAGGTTATAGGTCCGTTTGTGTATGATTCACAAAAGCCAGAATTTGACGGGAAATTGATTTTGACCGTTGAGTACACCAAAAATGACACAAATGTAATTGCACACTGGAACAAAAATGGATTTACAAACCATGGTGATGTTGACGGACTGTCCTTTGAAGTTGCAATAGGTATTAGACATGCAAAACTTAAACAAAATAAAAATACAGATCAACACAAGCATATGATCATGTTTTTATAAAGGGTACTATCCTTTTTGTGTTATTGCGTCTTTAAGATGTTGTCAAAACAATCAGCAATAATTAATACAAAGGTCTCGTGTGAACTTGAAAATCAATATATTACAGCCACCTGAATATGTTTCTACCACCAAGATAGTTGCAAACTTTACTTCCATTTAATTGTGCCCTTAACATTTTGAAATCATTTCATAAGGTAGTAACAAGCCATACATTCTACCTATAAATGTCTCGCGCTATTTCCACTATTTCTTGATCAGTTAACGAACAATTTATTAAAGAAAGTCTAAACAGCCCTGACATATATGATGTCAGATCAGAAAAAAATTGTCATTGTAATAGAAGTTCTCTGAGCAATTTTTAAAAAAATTAATCGATTCTTACAATATTTTGTACTGGACAAAATTGCGAACTGAGTAAACACAATTTTTAAAGACTGAACTTAATTTTGAAAAGTGAAATTTTAGATTATTTTGTTGTAATAAAACCCCACCTTCAACATCCCAAGATTTACCCCATATAAATTTTTTTTTTTTGCCCTAGATATCCCAAATTTTTTTTTAAAAATTTATATCACCAAAGGGGTTTATCGAAAAATGCTCAAAATATTTCTTCCATACAGAAAAACTATCAATCGGAGGGGAAAATGTAAATTTCCAAAATAATCCCCCCACATGTACGCGATTTTATTGAACCATTTACAAAGGCACCTTACACAGGGAACAAGTTTTTATGTTTCCCTCAAAGCTGAAAAATTTTCTGGTATGGGGATGTGATTGGATTCCCCGAGAATGTTAAAAAACGTTGGGGGGACTTGCTTCAAAGGGACCTTTTTTCAAGGGTATCGATGGGCTCAAAAATTTTTTTTGTTTTCATGCATGGGATTTGTTTTGCTTATTTCATCAAATAAAATATAAAAATTTTTATTCAAAATGTATATAGGAGGATATTACTTCTTTAACATTTGAAACATGTCAAAAATGGCTTGTCTAACAAGATCAAATGTCTTTAGCCTTGTAAATACTATAATGCTACATTCAAAATAGGACATTTCTTAGCAAAAGGATGGGCAAAAGCAAAACAAAACAAAACCACACAGTTTTGGGAACACTCTGTCTACAAGTTTTTCGGATTTTTGCCTTATATTTTGTACAACTGCATTAACTATTGAAAATATATTTGAACAAACAACTTAGAGTGCAGTTATTGTGACCGGAGCTTTAGTGACTTCATGGCCACAAATTTACGCCATGAATACTGTGAATATCGAATATATTTCGTAAAAAAATCAATATAAATTTTACTTCAGTTTGTTGATATCGACGATATCGACTTCCAGACAACAAAATCTCAGTTACAGAGCAGATGGTCCGGATTTGAACACCCTTTCAATGAAATAATCAAGTTTACAGTTTGTGTGTCAGAAAGTATAAGCAAAGAGTATATAGTTTGTGCAAAAAGTGATCAGACGAACATGCACAAGTTTACTCATCTTGAACTAGAGCCATACAAGGTATATTACATTTTCATGTTAAATTGTTTAGAATTCTATAACAAACGAAACGTACAACAGACAGTAGTAATTAGTTCACCTATGTCGAAAATAATAATATTTTAATATGAAAATATGTATTGAATTAAATACATCTATGAAATAACTAAATTACGAATTATAATGTCTCGTGTTAGACCTACTACCAGACTGTAATTGCCGAAACTGAAGCAGGGAGTGTAAGCAGTGTTTCTGATGGGGTGACTGTAGTAGTCGTTGGCGATCTGATTAGGGGAATAAGCGTGCTTGATGGCCCATTGTGTAGTACCTCTGTTAACAGTATGATCTTTTATTTCATTTCTTTGAAATGCTGTCGTTTCAATTAAGTTTATTTTTGTTTTGTCCGGAAAACAATTCAATTGCACTATTATAACATCTTTATACAATGATAATAGCTAAATAATTCAGTTTGTTCAGCGTGTTTTGTCCTTCAGTGTGAATTTACAGTTATCCTATTTGGCTGGACATTGTACATGTTGTAAGGTACATAGGTTTGTAATCGATGCCCTCTTATGTTTAACTTTTTATTGTTTCACATAAGAAAAAGAGTAAAACATCAACTGTTTTGATTTTCAGATGTCAGCTCTTCATCGCCAGTTAAACATGAGGTAATTGCTTTTGATTTTTTCAAGATCTTCTTAACTACTTTTCAACACTTAATATCCTGGTGACATTTTTGAGGCGAATTATTATCTAAAACAGTCATTAATTAATGAATTAATAACATGAATAAGTACTTATTTGGTTTTATCTTTGACCATTTGGGTTTCTTCGGGTGGTTGTTGCTTCAGATCTATAAATACTTCCCTTCTTTGTTTAAACATTAGTGTCATTTTAAGGACTTTAGTACGAAATGCTATAGACACATTTAACCATTTCAAAACAAATTCCTTAATTGACTGCTTTGATTCTACATACAGGTCAAGAGTAGAGTATGTTTAAAAGATGTTGACTTTCAATTGTCAACTAACGTGTTACAAGCTCACTGGACAATTCCATACTGGAGAAAACACATTTTAAAAGATATATTCTGGGTAGTCGAGAAAAAGGATCGATATTACGGTAAAATAATAGACTTACATATACAACATTTCAAATATAAAACACAAATATATAAGTTTATTTCTGGCCAAATCCAAACCGCACACAATTATATCTTGGGAATGCAGCAAGGAACACAGACACAACGCTCAAACCCACTTGGCCAAATGATAGATTTTATGACTCAGTTTTCAGAGGTGGTATTTAAAGTAACGACTGTAGTAGGTATATGCTTATGTATACATAAGACACCTACTCTACGTAAAGTCATGAGTTATTGTTTGATTTTATTAACCTGTCAATTCCATACTGATTATACGGTCAATGCACAGAATATATTAATATTCGATAAATGTTCGGTAAATTCCGTGAGATGTGCGCAGTAAGATGTGATAAAATTCATCTTGTTATTTTGAATTAGTTACACTGACCGTTATAGTGCAATAGGGTAAACCACTGGTATATTTTATCTGAATGTTCAACGTGTTGTAGGATCGAGACAGAGTATGTCCAGTATTTTTTTATTCATAACTATTTTCAACATGTTTTTTTAAGTTATGGCTGTTCCGTTTTTAATATGTTTTGCACCTTTTTGTTAATACTATACATTTGTATATATAAACAATTTTTAAGAATTAATACTGAAAATTCATTCCGATTAAAATCAAGAAATGTAATTATACAATATGAAATGTGACAATTCAGTGTTTCTTAGTTGTTCATATCCGTGTAGACAAATTGCAAGCGCTTGACCATTTTCATTAAATATACTTTAAAAATAAAGAAAGAATAAGTCTAAAAAGAATGTCAAAAAAGGGGATCGAACTCGGACCTTCTCATGCATTAGGTAATCACTTAACCGACTGTGCTATTGCGGATGTTACAAGAACCTAAATTAATCTAGTGGGAGTTTTCCAAACGTAAGTGATACACTTCATATTAATTCTCGTAAAATAAACGGAAAAAACCGAAGTGGGATCGAATATGTAAATGAGTGCTATAATATATTCATAATTGACAGGTCAATAAAATCAGACTATACAATGACACAACGTCTTTGTTTACTAGTTTTTATTGTTGAGATCATTTAGAATTTTTATACAGTATTATAATTTGTGGTCAAGTAAAAGAACGAAGATTAACGAGAAATGTGAAATACAATAAACGCAGCCCCAAACGTTAGATATAACTAACAAATGGTATTTAACCATTGGAATAATGTTTTTGAAAATAAGTTTTACGTGTTTCATTTTTGCAATTTCCCATAAACATTAAAATTACGAGATATCTAACTTTTTTTTGCAAATTCTGAAATAGAATAATTATAATGTATGCCCCTCTCCGAAGTTGTTAAACACGTACTCAATTGACATAATGGGATGATTGTCAGTGTTCTTATCGTATAAATTGCACTTGGGTTTTCCTTACTTAATTGATTGTTATAACGGTGTCTCACCATTGATTTTTTCTAGTGCCCTTTCCTTACTTTGTTGGTAGCTTTTCTCGATTCGATGTCGGTGGATTGGTGTTGCCGCGGATTGCTAAGAGCTGCATTCATTAAATGCCGCCTTTCATTGTTGATTTCTGATGTCATATTTTTACTCGCCAATGCTACTTAAATTTGGTATAATGATTGGTCATGACTAGTTAATGAGATTGTTTGTGATGACTAGTACTTGACCCGTGTATATTAATGGATCAGTCGGTTGAAGTTTAATGTCACAACGGTCTTGACCATAGAGACCATAGATACCCTGACGGTCAATAACTACCTAACTCGTAGGTTGGTCATACCTACTTGATAAGGTATTGAGTTTCTGGTCAGTCTGTTAAAAGAAAACATCACTGTTACTTTTAACTTACAAAATTCAGTCACCAAAGAATGTTATGGCCTTAGATTTGGCATGGAGGTTAGACATGACTAGTAGATGAATCGTGTTGATTATTCTAGTCAAGACTAGTTAGCTACCGTAATGGGAGCAATCATGTTTTGCTATATAACACTTTTATTTCCCTTAGTTAGCAGTATACTATTATAATATATTATTTATAATCCAACATTTTCAATTTAGTGTTAACCATTTACTATGTCACGATTTACATAATTTATTTTTTAAGACAAATGGAAAGCCCTGAGTGAATATCAACCTATGAATGCAACCACTACACATTTACATGCAAGTGATTTGACGTTATTTGCCGGGAGAAGATATCGGGTATCGTTAAAGTTTTGTGCTGGCAAATTTTGTTTCAAGCCTGTGCAAAGTGACGGTGTATTTGTTGTGCCAAATGACCCCAAAACAGGAAAACTGTCAGTAACTGCAAACAGAACACAGGTAATAATAAGAACAATGAAAACGAAACGATTTGCAAATGTTTGGGTATATTTTCAAGCCGTTATTCATTTCCTGTAGCTTAAAGGTCCATTCCTCGCTTGGAATGATTTTATTTCCCTTTAAAAAGCTTAGTTTGCTTTTTATTTTTGGTGTACTTTTACAATTTGCAAACAATATCATATTCGCCAATTTATGGAACCATTTGGCTTTTTTTACATTGTAAAAGTTCTTTAGTTTTTTGTATAAAAGTCAAATTACATTTACATTTACCATTTTTATGACTAATAATTTCACATTTAGCACTTCTTTAAACTGATAACAAATATCTAACATGTTCTTAAAATATAATGAACAAGATCAACAAGGAAAGGCGGACTTCAACGACAGCAACCCCTTAAATTATAAGGATAATTATTAATTATCATTAATTATTAAAACAATATAATTTCTTCATTCTTTCGAAGGAAGTAAGCGTCACGATAAATAAAAAAAAATTGAAGCAAAATATGCCTTTTAAATAATATTGTCTAAGCATATGTTAACCAAACAAAGTTTTGATTTTATAGATTGAAATCACCCTGGAACGATTTGTGGATTCTGATATTGAAAGTGTTGACAAAGCAAGAGATGTCCTAAGTCACTATGAATGGGCGTTAGCAGATAAATCTTTTTCGAACCATTATCTAACGGAATGGAAACGTTTACCACCACCTCATTCTCAAAACGATAAGTTGGTTAGAAACTAAGAATATTATTATCCCCTCCCGATTCCAAAGATATTGTTTTGGCGTTGTCCTTACGTCCGAATTTTGTTGCCGTGCTAGTTCTCTGCTACTAATGGCTGGAATTCAACGAAACTTTATGGGAACATTCAAAATTAATGGGAGATGCGCAAATCACTGCCTTGTTTTTGGTCAGACCCTTTTACACAGTCATGGCCCTTGATTAGTTATGCAGTATGCATATAGTGCAATAATCGTTAATTATCTGCAAGTACTGGAATTCAACATAACTTCACGGGAACGTTCAATACTAAAAGCAGATGTGCATATCTTCAAAATCAATGCGGAACGTTGGTGGCTATACCCGGGTGTCCGTTCACCTTGTTCCGGTCTGAATCTTAAACTCGGAGTTCGGCCGTTGATTATAGTTATGCAGTATGCATAAAGAGCAACTACTGACTGGGATCGAACGAAACTTTATGGGGACCTTCAATACGAAGAGGACATGCGCATATCGTCGCCTTATTGTGGTCAGAACCGTTAACTTAGAGTTATGGCCCTTGAATTTTTATGAAGTATGTATATAGAGCAATAATCGTTTCCGCGCTACTTCTCTGCAACTACTGGCTGGAATTCAATAAAACTTTATGGGAACCTTCAATACCAAGAGTAGATTTGCATATCGTTGCCTTCTTCCAATCAGACTCTTTATCCCAGAGTAATGGCACTTGATTATAGTTATGCAGTATACATATAGAGAAATAATCATTTCCGCGTAACTTCTTAGCCATTACTGGCTAAAATTCAACGGAACTTTATGGGAACCTTTAATACCAAGAGGAGATGCGCATATCGTCGCCTTGTTCGGTCAGACCCTTCAAGAGAGAGTGATAGAGAGAGAGAGAGTTATGGCCCTTCATAAGTTGTGCAGTTTGCCCATATTTCAATATTGCTATTTCTCTTTAACTGCAAGTTTGATTTAAAGAAGACTTTGTGAGAACCATCAATATGTAAAGGAAATTTGAATGCCATGATAAATTTATGTATAGTAGCCTCCAGTTGTTGTATTAGTAATAATCAGTACTCGGCGAGGGACATAAATTCAACGAATTTGCTTGTTTTCATTTATATAACAATTAATTATCATAAATATGGACTAGTGTTGTTAATATTTTAGCGCATATGATTATCTTTACATTTACTTAACGTAAAACGTGTCCATTGCTGAATAATACAGGTCCTTGACTTCAAATCGCTTGCCCGCATGGCTATGGGTTCGAATCCCGACAATGTCTTTGGATTCCTACATGCGGAGAAGCTTACAGAACGTCGGTGGCTCTACCCGGGTGTCTGTTCGTGTCTAAAATAATGCACGAAGGTGCACCAAACTTGTTTATTCATCATTTGAGTTGGAAAGTCGCCATATGTCATATGCTGTGTTGGTGCGATGTAAAAAAAAAAACAATTAACAAAATTCTTTAATGTTTATTGTTTAACACAGTTAACATTGTAAAAACACTTAAACTTGCAATTTATTGCAACTATTTATTTAACTGTCAACAGATGCATTATACAATTGATACAAAAGACAGTGAAATATTCAACACTTGTGTTGCATTAGCGATTAAAGGATACACAGTTACTGGTCTTTCGTCAGTGGTGACATCTGAAATACAAAATTACCCTGGCCGCGAAAAATGCACGGAAAGCTTAGTCGTTGATGCTGTCGGAGACCCATTGACAAATGGTAAAACTACGCTTATAAACTGCTTAAAGATCCTGTATGTTGTATGTTGTATAACACACTGAAGTGAAATTACATATATGTATATAATTATGCTTATAAAACAATTTTCAAACATCAAAGAAAATATTTTTACATTGAAATATATGCATTCATTTCTTATCGAAAAAATTGACTTAGACTTTATAGAAAATATATTTTTACCTCCCTTTATTTACACGAAATGTTAAATTCGGTTATATCTTATAAATAATGCTCTTTGAAACTTACAAAATTGATCAGTTTTAATTTGAGCATCATATTTATGATACAAAACCATAAAAAAGATATAAGATGTCAAAAGAAAACTCATATAATGTAGAATTATTTGATTGCTTTATTCTATTAATATGAATGTATGATGTAAAAATACATATTTGATATAAGTTTTGTAACCAGAACTATGGTTTGCATTTAGCGCAAAACATATCAAAATCAGGTTGAGATTTTGAATTTGGTATCAATTTTATTGATCACTTCAATTCTATTATTTCTTCTTTAAATTCAATTACAAAGATATACACCAAATATTCTATTTCGTGTATGATTAAACGTTATTTGTTTTAAATCAAGATTCAGTAAACGAAGGTACAGGTATCATCCTTTCCGAGAATGGTATCTGGAATGAAATAGACAAAGACTACACACCTTACAGCAACATACTGTCTGCTGTGTGGCCAACTTTAAGGTAATATTTTTCTTACTTATATTAATTTTGTTTCAAACAATTGCTAAAAGACTTGTCTTAATGTAACGAATGATGCATCAATGATTTTTGACGAGACGTTGATCGAGTATGATGGCTTTTTCAGCTCGATTATTACAATCACTTACATGGTACAAACTTACTGTAATTGATATGTCATGAGACTTGGTGGCAGCATCTCAAATTTGACAAGATTGCACAAGCCTGATTCAGTCAGACGAATAACAAATATATGAATATAAATAACTAAATGCTATAATATATTCTAATTTCAAATAAGTTACTATTCAACCATAAGCATGTGTTTTCGTAGACGTTATCTATTCCAAAAAGGTGTTTCTTCAAAGGAATTGGTCATAATTGGAAGGACTGTACAACCGTAAGTACGCTATAACAACAAACCTCAGGATTTATTGTATATAAATGTTCTTAGTAAAATGTAAAAAAAAAACATAATCAGATAGTTATGTTAGCTGATTTGTACTATTTTGTATAAGCGTGCATAATTGATCAATTATTTGATAATACTTATGGAAGTCACGAATTCACTAAAACCTTTACATGCCCATGTATTTTTACTTTTAACAGATATACACAGTACCAATGGATTGTTTTAATTACAAAAGGCCACAATTCAAGTGTACTCAGTGATCGTATTTTGCGATTCGATTGGAATAAATCATGTGATTATCCGGATGTCGTTAAATGTGGAGAAACTAGTATGTATCCCTCTACTTGGATCCGCTGTTGCCATGAACCACTTATATTGATTACTTGCTTATGGCGTTAAAATATCATCACCTTCGGCATAAATCCGTTTTGTCCTCTTCTGAAGAAAAGGCATACCTTTCTTAAATAGCGTTTAAGTAATGGATAAGGGCAAATAAGATTCTTATCACGTGACGAAAGTGGTTGAAAGTGGTTGATGATTTGAAATAGAAATAGCAAACGGATATACAGGCGTCACTTGTCTTTTCATACATACTACTTAATCACTATTACGTAACTGATGGCAAAGAGACATATTAAGATGAATATTGTCGGCCAATTAAAACCATTTCTGAAACCTTAACAAAACCATAAATTTATTGCTGCATTGCTATTTAGAACAGACTATGGACGATTTTTGAGCTTCAAGTGATAGTTTGCCCATTTTACACTGTCACATTGTATAAATTAAAATAAATCACTTTATGCTAACACCTACCTATTCCCAGAAAGGTCTTTTCGTCATCACGTTTGTCACGAGTCTATTTAATCACATAATTGGCGTCTGTTTTTTTTTTAGTTTTAATGTATTAATGTGACCTTTGTGTAAGTTAGTTATTTCTTTCCAGGCATTTTTGGTGTAATGACTGTTTTTATCAGTATAGTTAATTTCTACATTTAGATAATATTAGTTCCGTTATACTTTTTTTTAAAGCCATGCATTACCTGATATTTCAGCAAATGAGTTCGTAAATGTAAAGTTTGAAAAAGGGGAGCTAATACATGGTACCCGATATGCCATTTGCATTCATCACACTCAACGTAGTTTCGAAGGAAAGATCCAGCATGTTATTAACCAATGTAGTGATGGTATAACTGTCGACTTATCTCCACCTCTAACTGCCGATGTAATGGATAGGAACAACAGAAAGTCATCAAAAAAGCTTTCAGGTATAAAAATATAAACGGGTTGCTTCCCGCGAGTATTTCTACCACAATACAATAAAAGCATGTATATATCAGGCACTTTTGTCATCAACAGCATTAATGCTTACAATTTCATTGCTCAAAAATACTATACATTTAATTTAAATAAGTATGTGAAAACACATACCTTTATTATACATGTATAAAGGGAGAATATAAGAAAAAAATACGAAAAAAACAAGGTCACAACAGGGAAGGGTGGCAATCAATGAACTCGTCCCCCAACACAGAACCATGGAAATATTAACCATAATGAAATTGTTCTTATCTGCAGGCATATAAATGCTAGTAATGATCATGAAGAATATGTTGATATATAGGAAAACATTATTATACATAATTTTGTTATCCTCTTTTTTTAATTATGATGTCTAGAACAGAAATTAGATTACAATCAGTAATTAGACTTTAATTTCCAGACATCAACGTCAGACCTTACTGTCAATTGGGATTCTTTTACTGATATAGAAAAATATGGATATGCTATGCACAAGACTGCCATTATGTACTACGAAGTAGTTTTAGGTATGGTTCAAAAGTAGTCTTTCATAAAAATATCATGTAATAAAAACGATACATATCAGCTAGTTATGAGCCATATTTTTAAATATATCTACCTTTGAATGAACATGTTGCGGACGGTCTAATAAGACAAATCTGATGCTTGAAATCATAATAATTAGGTTATTAAAATATGTAACATTTGATAAAATCTCTGCTTATTTATCAATAACAGATTATGTATCATTTTTTATACATATACTTATTTATCATGTTCAATAACATTAAAATGTGTCGTACAAAGATAACAAATTCTTGCATGTTTAAAAAAGTGTGTTGGAAGGAAACAGATATACGTGTTTGCTATTTCAGTTAAGTGTATGTAACAACTTTTTTAATCATCCAGTGTTTTGAAGCGCAGATTTGTTTGAAAAACCATTCCCGTTCTGTGTAATTCCACTATTGTGTTCAATGTTCTATCTAAAGATTGACGGAAGAGACCGAAAAGTTTTTGAAATGCAAAATTAGAAAAGTGAAGATTATAACCAATTTCAGAAAGCACATCAAGCGCCGAGAAAATTAGATACTTCGCAAATGTTGGACTCACCAACCACAAGACATTTCATGGGCTTCAATTAAGACATGGCAACACATATTTTGCAACTGTTACCGGTAAAAAGCTTCTTTCTTCGAATGTATGAAATATAAACAGTTTAAGGTAACACGTGTTTTAGAGACTATTAAGTTTTCAAAAACATATTCGAATTTTTTTTCTTGTCTGAAATCGTTTAAAAACCAATTCGATATATATACCGATAAATTGCATTTATACAGAAAAAATATAACTAATGATTGATTGTGTCTTACATATAGTATCAAATAGAGTAAGCACTGATGCGAGTAAATATTATCTTTAATTACAACAAGATGATGATAAATCCGCCATGTCTTTTTTTTTTCAATGATGAACAATTTAATAATTTGTTATCAAGCATACGACTTTACTGGCCAATCGTCGAGTTCAAAGTCTAGTGGAATTCGAGTGGACATAACTCCACCCCAGTTGACAGATTTGACAATCACAATGCCGTCGAGATATATTTTCGAATACGCAGTTTCGTGGGAGGCCTGGTAAATACATGATGATCTTCTCAGAAATTTTTGT
>NW_026856226.1:0-58981 GCF_026571515.1 Ruditapes philippinarum | reverse complement strand
TAAATTTGTTTACATAGAAACTTTTAATACATACAAACATATCATTATTTTGATCACAAGGAACATATTGATGCATATATAAATTTGCTCACAGGGAAATTTTTCTAGCATTGTGTTCATAAAACTTTTCATGATCATCATATAATTATGTCACTTTGTTCACAAAAAACTTTTATGTACATGTATATGTAACTTTGTTCTTAAGAAAAACTTCATATGTATACTTTGTTCACAAAAATTCTATTGAACCCTTTGCCATAAAAAAGTTTTGTAGAATCATTTACATTTTGAGTATACATTATGTTATAAAGATCTCTTTTTAATCCTCCTCTTTTTGCAAATGAGAAATTGTAGAATGCGATAGATGTACTTTGATATTTTTCCCAAGCAAAAAAAAAAAAAAGAAAAAAAAAAGAACACAAAAAACAACAACAAAAAACACAATTAAGAAATCGCAAATTGAACATTTCAGACTTAATGGTGTTAAGGTTAAGCAGCACGCCTCCAGATTCATTTTTTTATGAAAAATTTGTAAATGTATTTGAAAGTAAATCATCTGGAGGCGTGCAAAAATTCACAGATTTTTACTTTCAGTTCTGTAAGCAATTCAAATGAAATATTCTAAAATTGTTAATGTTGTTTCATGTACAAATGTACAATATTATCAAGACGATACTTGCGACTTTTTACTTTGATTCTCCATCAAAATACATGTATATGAATCAGTATTATAAAACTTTGACTGGTGATTTTAGTACAGGCTATTTTCAATACATAGTTTTTACATACATTTTACAATACATTTTCAAGTTGCTAATATGTCTACTTTTTTATAAACATGTTATGTGATTATTATGAAAGTGTTAAGTGTTGTTGTATTGTAATAATATCATCAAAATTTATATGAGCTAAACTCAGAATTACAGTAAATATCTAAACTACCGTAATAATTATAAGTTGAATAAATTGTTCTATTCTCATGTTTATAAAAAGGTCACAAGAGCTAAAATTTAAGATTTTCAAAATGAAAAATCTTTACTAAATATCATCAGGAACAATACAAACAGCTAAGAACGAAGCATCACCTTTGTCCTGGTGGCTGGCTTTAAGTTATATAAATCTTACCATACATAACATACATGTATTCATAATGATAAGCGATTAATTTGAATAGGTATCAGGAAAACACAAGTTTGTCCTCCTATAAGAAAAAGGAAGAACCTGAGAACACTCAGTATTAAACTTTGATACTGCTGAATTTATGTTATCCTATCCTACTTTGAATTTAGTACTCAAGTTAAGCAGCTCACAATTGTTGCTCAAGTGTTGTAACATATTATCAAGTTTTTAAATTGTTTGAGTCCAAGGCTTGAAAATCACTTGCCCTTAAGTGGGTTTGATTCCCATCTCGGACTTTCGATTATTTAATATGAGGAATCTATACAACTAAAATGTGAGTGGTTCTAGGCAAGTGCCAGCGTGTTTTGTTTGTTTGTTTAGGGTTTTACGTCACACCGACACAGTATAGGTCATTTGGCGACGTTCCAGCTTTACTGGTGGAGGAAGACCTCAGGTGCCCTTCCGTGCATTATTTTAGGCACGAACGGGCACTTGAGTAGAACCAACGACGTTCCGTAAGCTAGCTGGATAGCTTCCTCACATGAAAGAATCCAAAGTACCTGTCGGGATTCGAACCCACAGCGGTGAGGCAATGGGTTTGAAGACCTTAACCACTCGGCCAAGGACGCGAGTTTGTGTATACAAATAATTCATGAAGTGGCACCGGAAATCACCATTACAATGTCGATGTGGATTAAAGCAGAACAAAAATTAATGGATTTTTGTTTCAATACATACACACGTATTTTTTACACTTGCTCAATGCCAAAACTATAAAAATGTTTACCAGTAGACAAAAAAGCATTCAAGCCGTATACAAATGTCTTGAATGCCTCAAAATCTATCTTATTTTTTATGAAATGTTAATTTTATATTCCTATAAAATAAAATGATAGCACATTTGATATCCACATAATTATCTATAACATGTCAAATTAGCAGATGTTGCTTTTTACTGTGTAAGTGTCTGGTTAAATTGTTATTTATATGTTTGTTACAGTAAATGTTTATTATCATTATTTTGATACAGTGTAATTTGTAACTCAATAAAGTTGTAACTAAAATGTATTTGTTGTTGTATTCTTCCAGCAAACTGTTTACATTTATGAGGTGTCTTCCTCTCAACCCGGGGATCATGGGCTGCGCCTTAATTGGGTTATGATCATGTTTCGTCATATGACACCAGTACTGGTTGGTTCCAGGAAGTGGACTCGAAAGTGATATATATATATATAGGTTGAAAGAAATTGTTTTGCATTCGAGCATAAATAAATTTCTGATGTTTGTTTTCTAGTGGCAAAGAAGTAGTATTGATAAGTTCTGAGCCTCTATCACAATGAAACCATGTTTAGCTAAATAAATTATTACCCGAGCACAATGCCCAGAGGTGAGCTTTTGTGTGTCCAACGCTCTGGACTTCCACCTTTTTTATCAATCTTCTGGACCAGTTAGTCGATTTTGACGGAACTTCACAGGAATGATCCTTAGGTGATACTGCAGAAGTAGTATAAATGGTTTTGAACAGTCTGATGCAATGAAGCAAAAGTAGGTCAATAGACATTAAAAATGATATTTAAAAAAACCCATGTAATTTCAAATAACAAATAACAATGCTAAGAGCAGAGATATTTGATAGATCTGTCTTCAATCATGATATTTGGTAAAAAAATGGCCCTGACCCGGGGTCACTTTCTTTACACAAATTTGTGTAGTAAAATGTCTTAGAAAACATCTCAAAAACTACAATGTCCACAGCTATGATATTTAGCATGTAGCATCACACGGTTAATATCCTCTACAAAACTAGAATAAGTTATGCCCCTGGTATCAAAATTCGACCCCGTCTCTGGGATCACTTAGTTTATACAGCACAAGGCTTAGATATTTGACATGAAGCACAACCTTGCAGTTTTTTTTAATTAATTAATCATGCCCCTGGAGTTACTAAATGGGCCTTTGGTCACTTAGTTTACATAGAATTATATAGTAAAATGTCATAGAAATCACAAGGTCAGAAAATACAATGCTCAGATATATATGTATACGGTTAAAGTATTTTATTCCAACTGATTATCGCTATAATTGGCTATTACTTTGTAATTAATCAATGGATTTTTACAGACATGTTGAAAAATTTGCATATGACCTTGACTTTTTGGTGACTGTCAAAATATCAAATATGTAAATGTGAGTAAAAACCACAAGGCGACTGAGTCCACTGCTTCCAAACCGCTCGTTCGATTTCGTTGCAGATTCGATTTTGTACAAGCTTGAAGGGTCCCCTTTACAAAAATGTAAGTCTCTGAGCCCTAGCCAAAGTACAACGTCCGGGAGAACTGCGCGCGCGTGGCACATTTTTCGTTGTTTCGTCCTTAGCACGAAAAAAACATAGGCGCCCACAGCCACTGCTTCGACATCATTCGTTTGATTCCGTTGCGGATTCGATTTTGTACTATTGCGGATGGCCCCCTTTACAGAAATGTTAATCTCTGAGCCCAAGACCAAGAACAACGTTCATGAGAACTGCGCGCGGCCCGTTTGTCGTTGTTATATACGTTCTTATTCATATGTAAATGTACGTAAAAAAACACAAGGTACCGGAGTCCAATGCGTGGAATCCATCCGTCCGATTCCGTTGCAGATTCGATTTTGTACAAGTTTGAAGGGTCACCTTTACCAGAAATATAAGTATAAAAGCCCTAGGCCCAGTGAAACGACCGTGAGAACACCTCGTGGCGGGTTCCTTTAATGTTATTAACACTTTAATATGTAAATGTAAGTAAAACAAGAACTGTCGGAGGACAGTCAGGCTCGACTATTCGAAAAAGTTGTCACAAGCGTTTTTTCTCTTGAGTATAATAATGCTTACCTATGAATACATAAAATTGACCGTAAATGTATAAAGGCTTGTTATATAGATGTTTTATCAAGTAAATCACTGCTTTATTATTATAAATGCATAAAATTGTCCCCAAAAAGGCACAAATTCTTCAGTAGTTATGGAGATAACAGCTTACAAGCAAAACTTTACGATGAATTTCTAAGTTGAAAAAGGGGAGAAAAATCAGCCTAAATGTAAGAAAGAATTATGGATCTTGGTCAGTGACACACAATCATGACTCTTCATGCATATGTGAAGTTTCAAATCAAAATCTCTGATAGTTATTGAGATATGTAAAACTTGTTTGTTAACAATAACCAAGAGACTATGTAGAAAAGGGGAGATAAATCAGCCTAAATGCAAGATAGAGTTATGGAACTTGGTCAGTGGCATACAATTATGACCCTTCATGCATATGTGAAGTTTCAAATCAAAATTTGTGATAGTTATTGAGATATGTAAAACTTGTTTGTAAACATTAACCAAGAGACTAAGTAAAAAAGAGGGAGATAAATCAGCCTAAATACATGACACAGATATGAGTGTTGTTCAGTGAGCATTATTTATGACCACAAATATACATATGAAGTTTAAAGTTCGTATCTTTAATAGTTTCAGAGATATGCAAAACTTGCATGTTAAACTTAACCAAGAAAAGGAGATTTTTTTTAGTACAAAAGGGAGCATAATCAAGTCAAAATACATGGCAGAGTAATGAATCTTGAGATGTGACCTTCAATTATGAACCTAAGTACATGTGTTTCAAGTAAATGTCTTTGAAGACCTTTAACCTTTAACCAAAATTTCTAAGTTTCAAAGGGGCAAATAATTCTGCAAATATTGCAGGCAGAGTTATGCAACTTTGCAAACTGATGTACATTGTTACTATAAAAAAGTAATGTAAATTTCAATTGAATATCTCAAGCAATAATTGAGATATTTGACTTTACAAAAAAACTTTAACCAAAATTTCTAAGTTAAACAGGGGCATAATTCTGTAAATATTGTAGGCAGAGTTATCAAACTTGTCAATCTGATGTACATTGTTACTATAAATAAGTATTGTAAGTTTCAATTGAACATCTCAAGCAATATTTGAGATATTTGACTTTACAAAAAACTTTAACCAACGCAGACGCCGACGAGGACGCCGGGGCGACTACAATAGCTCTCATATTCTTCGAATAGTCGAGCTAAAAACACAAGGCGCATGAGTCCATTGCTCGTCCGATTTCGTTGCAGATTCGATTTTGTACAACTTTGAAGGGTCCTCTTTACATAAATGTAAGTCTTTGAGTCTTAGCCCAAGTACAAAGTCCGCGAAGACTGCGCGCTTGGCCCGTTTTTCGTTGTTACGTCCTTATTGATATGTAAACGTACGTAAAAACAAGAGGGCCATGATGGCCATTAATCGCTCACCAGAAACAACTGCTTTTCAGTGTTGGAATGTCAATATATTCTAATATTAAATTTGAGCATAGAATATGTTTAAACGATAATTTGAAGAAATGCCATGACCTGGGGCATTTAAGCTTTAGCTTAAACAGGGCTAATCAAATTAATATGAGCAAACTACCTAAGAAAGCTACAAAGTTGGGTGATCATCTATCAATTATTTCAGTAGGAAATGATGTTCGAAGGTTTTTCTATTTTTAGCATTAGTGGCCCTAAAAGTGGCTTATATAAATTTAATATAAGCAAACTTGATAAAAGAGTACCCAAGAATGCTACAGACAAAGTTTGGTGGTCATCCATGAATTGGTTCTGAAATAAAAGACGTTTAAATGCTTTTTCTATTTTTAGCTTGAGTGGCCCCTAAAAGGGGCCAATCAAAATAATATGAGCAAACTTGATAAAAGATTACCCAAAAATGCTACAGACAAAGTTTGGTGATCATCCATTAATAAGTTCTGTAGAAGAAGATGTTTAAACGTATTTCTATTTTTAATTTTAGCGGCCCCTAAAATGGGCTAATCTAATTAATATGAGGAAACTTAATAAAAGACTACCCAAGAATGCTATAGACAAAGTTTGGTGATCATCCATCAATTAGTTCTGTAGCAATAGCATTTAAATGTTTATCTATCTTTAATTTAAGCGGACTTAAAAGGGACCAATCAAAATAATATGAGCAAACTTGTTAAAAGACTACCAAACAATGCTTCAGACAAAGTTTGGTGATCATCCATCAATTAGTTCTCTAGAAATAGACATTTAACGGTATTTCTATTTTTAGCTATAGAGACCCCTAAAAGGGGCTAATCAAAATAATATGAGCAAACTTGATAAAAGACTACCCAAGAATGCTACAGACAAAGTTTGGTGATCTTCCATCAATTAGTTCTGTAGAAATAGACCTTAAAAGGTATTTCTATTTTTAGCTTTTGCGGCCCCTAAAAGGGGCCAATCAAATTAATATGAGCAAACTTGATAAAACACTACCCGAGAATGCTACCGACAAAGTTTGGTGATCATCCATCAATTAGTACTGTAGGAGAAGATGTTAAAAGGTTTTTCTATATTTAGCCCTAAAGACCCTTAAAAGGGGCCAATCAAAATAATATTAGCAAACTTGATAAAAGACTACCCAAGAATGCTACAGACAAAGTTTGGTGATCATCCATCAATTAGTTCTCTAGAAATAGACATTTAACGGTATTTCTATTTTAATCTTTAGCGGCCCCTAAAGGGGCCATTCAAATTAATATGAGCAAACTTGAAAAAACACTACCCAAGAATGCTACAGACAAAGTTTGGTGACCATCCATCAATTAGTAATTAGTCTGTAGAAGATGATTAAAGGTTTTTCTTTTTTTAGCCCTAGAGACCCCTAAAAGGGCCCAATCAAAATAATATTAGCAAACTTGATAAAAGACTACCCAAGAATGCTACAGACAAAGTTTGGTGATCATCCATCCATTAGTTCTGTAGAAATAGACGTTTAAGGGTTTTTCTATTTTTAGCTTTAGCGGCCCCTAAAAGGGGCCAATCAAATTCATATGAGCAAACTTGATAAAAGACTACCCAAGAATGCTACAGACAAAGTTTTGTGATCATCCATCAATTAGTTCTGTAGAAGAAGATGTTTAAAGGTTTTTCTATTTTTAGCTCTGCTGACCCCTAAAAGGGGCCAATTGGAATGACATGAGCAAATTCAAGTGTGACTGTCACAAGGATGCTACAGACCAAATTCGAAGTAAATCTGCTTAGTAGTTTCAGAGAAGAAGACGATTGTTGACCCATGACGACGGACGACGGACGCCGGAGCATCCCCCTTTGATACTAATAGCTCACCCTGAGCCTTTGCCTCTGGTGAGCTAAAAAGACAAGGCGCCCACAGCCACTGCTTCGACATCATCCGTCTGATTCCGTTGCGGATTCAATTTTGTACTAGTGTGAATGGTCCCTTTCACAGAAATGTAAGTTTCCAAGCCCTAGATCAAGTAAAATGTCTGCGAAAACTGCGCACGCGGCCCATTTTTGGTTGTTACGTTCTTATACATATGTAAATGTACGTAAAAAAAGAACACATGGCGCCTGAGTCCACTGCTTAGATACCATCCGTCCGATTCCGTCGCGGATTCGATTTCGTACAAGTTTGATGTGTCACCTTTAATTAAATGTAGGTCTCCAAGCCCTAGCCCAAGTAACACGTCCGTGAGAACTGCGCGCACGGCTCAATTTTCTTTGTTCCGTCATATTTATTATATTATTGTACCTGAAAAAACACAATGCGCCTGTGTCCACTGCTTAGACACCATCCGTTCGGTTTCGTTGCGGATTCGATTTTGTACAAGCCTGAAGGGTCACCTATATAGAAATGTAAGTCTCCAAGCCCTAGCCAAAGTAACACGTCCGTGAGAACTCGGCGCGCTCGGCCCTTTTTCGCTGTTACGTCCATATTAATACGTAAGCGTACGAGGGGTTATCCAAAAAAATCGTGGATTTTTTCTTTGTTGCGTAAAATATATTTGAGATATTAATTTGAATTTTTTACACTGCTAAGAAGACTTAATAACAAATAAACACAGAAATATTAATGCGAGTAGCTTCTTACAATACAACAATATTTAATTTTAAATAAACACATGTCGGCGACAGCTGCGCACTCCATTTGAAACGTTATTGGCGTCAACATTAAGAGGTTAATACACGGCAGGAGAGGGCCGGAAGGTGATAATCGGCCCGTAAAATGAATAATGGACCCGAGGGCTTTAGCCCGAGGGCCATTATTCATTCAGGGCCGATTATCACCTTCCGGCCCTACTCTGACGTGTATTAATGTCTTTAATACACTTGGTAGATCTAAGAGTAGCATTTTTTTTAAAACACAAAAACAAAGTTGTTTCGTTGAAATTCTTGTCTACTCTTCTAGATCTACTGTTCTGTGCAGAGATGTTTACTGTTTGTCAATAAATAACAGAAAGTTATTTTTACAGATTATCGAGCGTACTTATTATTCAACATTTATATAAAAATGGAGTTGTTAAACATTCCCATCGCATAAGAAAGATGTCATTTGTGAATTTTGACTTTTATATCATGCTTTGTCTTAAGAGACCGTTTCATTAAGCGACCATTTTGGGTGTTTCCCTTGCGTGGTCGCTTAATACAAGTTTGACTGTAGTAACAAGTGTATTAAGATAACGTACAACTTGTGCTTCAACGTTACGCAGTCAATGACGATTACTGCTTCTCAAATAATGTCCATCACATATTTTTTATGCCACTTTAACACAAATGATCGTGAAATTTTCTTTTCTCTGTTCGTCTGCTGATTTTTATCAAATGTTTTTGTAGGTGTCATTTCCAAATTACAACAAAAATTTATGAAGTCGCTGATAGTCACGGACAGTCACTGGGTGCTTAAGAAGTCTATGGCGGCCATGGGAAGTCACTGCTTGCTATGCGAGACTGTGGTTGCTGTGGGGAGTCGGTGGTTGCAACGGTAGTCCATGGTCTCTATGAAGAGTCACTATATTTATATATATATTTATATATATTATATATATATGTCAAATATTTATAAAAAATGGGTATTGCAAAAACATGTGTTCATTACGAAAATTGATTAAAGAACGCATATCTAAAACATTTGTCACACTTTAAATTTTAACAATTATCTAGGATTGTTGTAGAAATATTTAATTGACACCGAAATAATCCTTTAATTCTCTGACAATGTGAACAAATGTGCATAGGAGTTCCCTCACAATTGGATACTACTACATGTATTTTTTGTTTTGTGAATAATGTGTTATGTTATTTTGGAAATAAAAAATGTTGAGATAATAATAATAAAAAAAGATATTATAAAAAAACCTATTTTTGTATTATTATTTTCTGGCCATAGAAATAACAACGTTTTTGTTATTTTGGTAATAAAATATTTTTTTATGTGTTTCTATTCAATAACAGCTGATTTAATTAGTATTCTTTTCCAGGTTAAAGTTTTAAAAAATGTAAAAATATTTACACTGTGTATGTATATTTTGTAATAAAATATGTTTATTATCATGTGTCTTTATTCAATAAAAGCTGTTTTTCGTATAATTTTCCAGTTTATATAAATAACGAAGTTTAGCTTATGTAATTTTGGTGAAAAATATTTGGTTTCATGTGTTTCTATTCAATAAAAGCTGTTTTTAGTATAATTAATTTATGTAATTTACAAATGAAATATAGAATAGAAAAATGTTTTCCATCAACAGTTTGTAAACAGGTGTGAAAAAGTTCGTATTTGAACACGTGGCGAATCGATATTTAACTGTGGCGAATCGTTTATACTCTGTGTCGAATCGTTAGTGTGGCGAATCGTTACATTACCACTGGTTGCTATGGAAGTCATTGGTTGCTAGGGAAAGTCAATGGTCGCTATTGAAGTCATTGGTTGCTAAGGTGGTTAACTTGTTGCTATGGAAAGCCATGGGAAGTCTATGGAAAGTCACTTAAAACACAAGATTACGACACATTTAGAAATAATATCAACATCCATTCAGCCATTTTCCTGGCACATTTGAAAATAAATGACCGTTACGTTTTTTACAGTGCATTGATCTTTTATACTGCTCCATACATGTGCAATAAAATATGAAAAGAGGCTGTTTCGCACTTCCTTTTTTAAACTATTCAGATTGTCCCTCATTCATTTTAAATTCAAAAGCAAATTTCATAATCGGAATATGCATTTATATATCACAGGTTTTCTCTCAAATACATATATAAAGGAACACCACAATTTTTCCCAATTATTTTAAAGACGATTCTAACTGCAGAAACTTGAAATATAGCATGTATATATATATTAGAAGCTCAGGTATCTAATTTAATTTCAGATCTGTATAGTTTGTAAAGACAGTGTTACTCTGTTTAGTCTGTTCCCAACACAGCAGTAATGCCCGAGGTAAACACATACAACATGCATGATAAATACACGCCGAGGTACAGAAGTAAGATTTTCAGAACCATGTAGACTAGTGGTGTAGAGGTATACCACAGGGCTCTTAATCTAAAGGTTGTAGTTTGGGTGTTAAGATTATCTTTTGACTTCCACAATACACACTGGAGAAATTACTGGTCAAGACACCCAAGAAGCAGTCATTTGGCTTTAAATAAATCTTTATGTGAAGGTCATCTTATAGGTGTTTGACATTAATGAGAAAAACAAAACAGTTTGGTTATGAAACCTGAACGATCAAGCACACAGCGGTTTCATCACTCACTCAATAATCAATTCAGGCACTAAAAATACACATTCTGTGTATTATCTACCCCTATATCACAATGTCTTAAATTTGAAACAATACAACATTATCTTCTATTGAAGTCATCAAAAGGTTATTTTACATTAAATTTTATGATTTGATAAGTTGTGTAAATTAAATTCAATGTATATAAACCTATGCAACAGAATTACACCTTTCACAAAATATTAAACATTCCAGGAAAAAAGAAAAAGCAAAATATCCTTTTTTTTCTAAATTTATTTTTTAAGAAGCACCTTGTATTATATATCAAACAGCTTTAAAAATGTTTTTGAGAATTCTATTAAAATGATATGACCAGTATTATTATATAGATGGTTATAACGCGAGTCTGTTTGCATAGCGCTAAAATTCCCTCATTCCCTCAAGTTGAACAAGTTAAATTTGTTTTTAATCAGGGAGAACATTATCATTTTACAACATTAAAACAAGAGGGCCATGATGGCCCTGAGGTCGCTCACCTGTATATAGGCTCCCGGAGCGGGGCCAGTTTAAACCCCAGGGCTTTTATTTGAACAAACTTGGAAGACACCCATTAGAAGATGTTTCATGATGTTAAGTTTTTACTACACACATATAATGTTAAACAATGACCTCTGCACCCCCCACCAGACAGGGCCAATTTTAACCCAAGGGCTTTTATTTGAACAAACTTGGTAGACACCCACAAGAAGATGTTTCATGTTAAACATCTTACCTCTAGCTCATTGGGTTTTTTAAAAGAAGATTTTTTAAAGTTTTTACTATACACATATAATTAAAAACAATGACACCTCTGGGGCGGGGCCAGTTTTGAACCCAGGGCTTTTATTTGAACAAACTTTGTAGACACTTACTAGAAGATGTTTCATGCTTAATATCTAAACTCTAGCTATTTGGGTTTTTTCAAAGAAGATTTTTAAGTTTTTGCCATACACATATAAGGAAAATCAATGACCCTCGGGGCGGGGCCAATTTTGACCCCAGGGCTTTTATTTGAACAAACTTTGTAGACACCCATTAGAAGATGGTTTATGATGTTAAGTTTTTACTACACACATATAATGAAAAACAATGACCTCTGCATTCTTCCATCCCCCCGGCAGGGCCAATTTTTAAATTTTAACCAAAGGGCTTTTATTTGAACAAACTTGGTAGACACCAACAAGAATATGTTCCATGTTAAACATCTTACCACTAGCTCATTGGGTTTTTTAAAAGAAGATTTTTAAGTTTTTACTATACACATATAATTAAAAACAATGACACCTCTGGGGCGGGGCCAGTTTTGACCCCAGGGCTTTTATTTGAACAAACTTTGTAGACACTTACTAGAAGATGTTTCATGCGTAATATCTAAACTCTAGCTATTTGGGTTTGTTCAAAGAAGATTTTTAAGTTTTTGCCATACACATATAAGGAAAATCAATGACCCAAGGGGCTGGGCCAATTTTGACCCCAGGGCTTTTATTTGAACAAACTTTGTAGACACCCATTAGAACATGTTTCATGCTTAATATCTTAGCTCTAGCTCTTTGGGTTCTTTAAAAGAAGATTTTTAAGTTTTTAATATATGCATATAGGGAAAATCAATGACCCCCTGGGGCGGGGCCAATTTTGACCCCAGGGCTTTTATTTGAACAAACTTATTAGACACGCATTAGAAGATCTTTCATGCTAAATATCTTAGCTCTAGCTCTTTGGGTTCTTTAAAAGAAGATTTTTTAAGTTTTTACTATAAGCATATAGGGAAAATCGATGACCCCCTGGGATGGGGCCAATTTTGACCCCAGGGCTTTTATTTGAAAAAACTTGGTAGACACTCACTAGATGATGTTTCATGCCAAATATCTAAGCTCTAGCTCTTTGGGTTTTTAAAAAGAAGATATTTAAAGTTTTTTCTTTCGGTTGCCATGATAACCAGAGTTCTGCATGGAATTAAATTTTTTGAACAATTTTTAAAGGTGACCACCAAAGGAACATTCCTATGAAGTTTGGATGAAATTGGCTTAGTGGTTTATGAGGAGATGTCATTTAAAGTAAAAGTTTACAGACGGCCGGACGCCGAACGGACGGACGCCGGACGAAAATCGATCACAAAAGCTTACCCTGTCACTGTGTGACAGGTGAGCTAAAAACAAGAGCACCCCTAGGCGGAGCATTATATGCCCGAAAGTGTTTTTTTTTAAGTAAGGATGAAGCATTTGTTAGACATTACATAAATTAAATAAAGTATTACCTCCTTCAAATAGCAATCCTCCTATAGTTTAAATATTGTGGGCCAAATGGAACTTAAGTTATGCTCTGGAAACTGTTTTTAGTTTTGAGGTAATAGCGACCTTGAACTTTGACCTTGTGACCCCAAAATCAATAGGGGTATTCTACCCAATATGGACAATCATCCTATGAAGTGTGAACACTATGGGCCAAATAGAAATTAAGTTATGTTCTGGAAACTGTTTTCAGTTTTAAAGTAATAGTGACCTTGACTTTTGATCTTGTGACCCCAAAATAAATAGGGGTCTTCTACCCAATATGGACAATACTCAATATGGACAATCATCCTATGAAGTTTGAATATTGTGGGCCAAATAGACCTTAAGTTATGCTCCAGAAACTGTTTTCAGTTATAAAGTAATAATGACCTTTACCTTTAACCTTGTGACCCCAAAATCAGTAGGGGTCTTCTACCCAATATGGACAATCATCCCATGAAGTTTGAATATTGTGGGCCAAATAGACCATAAGTTATGCTCCGGAAACTGTTTTCAGTTTTAAGATATTAGTGAACTTGACCTTTGACTTTGTGACCCCAAAATCAATAGGGGTCTTCTACCCAATATGGACAATCATCCTATGAAGATTGAACACTGTGGGCTAAACGGAACTTAAGTTATGTTCCCGAAACTGTTTTCAGTTTTAAGGTAATAGTGACCTTGACCAACCCCAAAATTAATAGGGGTCTTCTACCCAATATGGACAATCATCCTATGAAGTTTGAATATTGTTGGCCACATGGAATTTCAGTTATGCTCCGGAAACTGTTTTAAGGTTATAGTGACCTTGACGTTTGACCTTGTGACCCCAAAATCAATAGGGGTCTTCTACCCAATATGGACAATCATCCTATGAAGATTAAACACTGTGGGCCAAACGGAACTTAAGTAATGTTCCAGAAACTGTTTTCAGTTTTAAGGTAATAGTGACCTTGACCTTTGACCTTGTGATCCAAAAATCAATAGGGGTCTTTTACCCAATATGGACAATCATCCTATGAAGTTTGAATGTTGTGGGCCACATGAAATTTAAGTTATGCTCTGGAAACTGTTTTCAGTTTTAATGTAATAATGACCTTGACCTTGTAACCCAAAATCAATAGGGGTCTTCTACCCAATATGGACCATCATCCTATGAAGTTTGAATACTGTGGGCTAAACGGAACTTAAGTTATGCTCTGGAAACTGTTTTCAGTTTTAAGGCCATAGTGACCTTGACCTTTGACC
Organism: Ruditapes philippinarum; assembly: GCF_026571515.1. Taxonomy (NCBI): domain Eukaryota; kingdom Metazoa; phylum Mollusca; class Bivalvia; order Venerida; family Veneridae; genus Ruditapes; species Ruditapes philippinarum. Next base: position 44,735 of record NW_026856226.1, on the reverse strand, counting down.
TTGTGACCCCAATATCAATAGGGGTCTTCTAGCCAATATGGACAATCATCCTATGAAGTTTGAATATTGTTGGCCAAATTGAACTTAAGTTATGCTCCGGAAACCAAATTACTAACGGACGGACGGACGTTCTAACAGGAGAGTAATAATGTGGCTACTCTATTGTTCTCTCTATTGTTCTTTTTAGCCACACAAAAGAAAATAGCCACATAAAAGCATTAAGGAATGAATGACATCAAAGAGAAAGAACAGTTACCTATTGTCCCTCTAGCCACATAATCACTGTCCTGTGAGTGTGGACAGACGGACGGACAGACGCCAGGGGGTATAACATAATATGCCCGAAATTCTTTCAGGCATATAAAAACGAACAGAAAGCACAAGAAATTGGTAAAGCCAAATAATGCTTCACGATGTATTCTTTTACCCAGACAAGAATGAAAATTACCATCAATGGCCTATAAATGACATGTAATCAATACTTCAGTTAACAGTTCTTATAATTACTACCCACCAAATAAATACTTTCTACCACTGTATAAAGTTTGAACACATTCACTTCATAGCTGTTTAAGTTGTGCTGTTAAAGGTGTGCAATAGACAAAAAACGAATCAAAGGAGATAATTCAAAAACAAAGCAAGATGGAGTTATGGTTCCTGTGCACTGCACTCCCCCCACATCATCCTCCATCATTGTGTGAAATTTAAACAAATAACAAGATATGAAAATTTAGTTATGGTTCTTGTGAATGGCACAATCCCTTCACATCCTCTACAACTGTGTCTAGTTCTCATAACAGTTCAAGTTATCACAACAGCTCAGTCTGGCACTTTCCAGCAATTTCATATTATCTATGAAGGCTGATATATGTTGTTAACATCATCTGTTTTCTCTTTAACATCTTCTAAAACAAGTACTGCAGACCATGTGTTTTCAGTCTGATAACAACAAGGAGCTTTTACATTCGCAATATACTTTTCCAGATGAGGACCAGCGTGCTTGAAGAAATCTGCTGTAAAACCAAATTCAATGATCTCTTCTGGAACTCCTGAACAGCAATATTTAAAATTCAAAACTGACCAGAGAGTGATTATTGTTTCTATCTTTAAAAATTTATCTTCTACAAAGAGATCAAGACGTGGAGTTTCAAGGAATATATCATTCTCACAGTCATATAAACAAACTGCCATCTGAGATTTAGACATTGCAATAGTTGGAATAAGGAAATTGTTCAGCTCAGGATGATTTTTCTTTTGCAAAAAAGAAAACACTATTGCTTCAGCCCTTATTTGTTCTTTGCATGCAATCATCCTATCAGATGTCATTTCGCTAGAAGAACAATTTCCTGCACCTGGTGAGTCTGGCTCTTCAGTAGCTACTGTCACAGCAACATCCATCAGAATGTCAAGTCGTCCATGCCAGTATGATGGAACACCTGATAAATAAATAAAACCTTTAACCAACAAAAAGCCCTCACAAAACAGGAGTAAAAAAAGTCTATTTTCAAAGTTTAAATGGACATTTAAATATACAAGACTGAACAAGAGGGCCATGATGGCCCTGAGGTCGCTCACCTGTATATAGGCCTCCGCCCCCCCCCCCTCGAGGGCCAATTTTAACACAAGGGCTTTTATTTGAACAAACTTGGTAGACACCAATAAGATGTTTCATGCTAAACATCTAAGCTCTGGCTCAATGGGTTTTTTCGAAGAAGATTTTTTAAGTTATTACTTAATACACATATAGTTAAAAACAATGACACCCCTGGGGCGGGGCCAGTTTTGACCCCAGGGCATTTATTTTAACAAACTTTGTAGACACTCACTAGAAGATGTTTCATGCTTAACATCTAAACTCTAGCTATTTGGGTTTTTTAAAAGAAGATTTTTTAAGTTTTTGCTATCCACATATAAGGAAAATCAATGACCCCCCGGGGCGGGGCCAATTTTGACCCCAGGGCTTTTATTTGAACAAAGTTTGTAGACACTCACTGGAAGATATTTCATGCTTAATATCTAAACTCTAGTTATTTGGGATTTTTCAAAGAAGATTTTTTAAGTTTTTGCTAAACACATATAAGGAAAATCAATGACCCCCGGGGCGTGGCCAATTTTGACCCCAGGGCTTTTATTTGAACAAACTTGGAAGACACCCATTATAACATGTTTCATGCTAAATATCTTAGCTCTAGCTCTTTGAGTTCTTTAAAAGAAGATTTTTTAAGTTTTTGCTATACACATATAAGGAAAATCAATGACCCCCGGGGCGGGGCCAATTTTGACCCCAGGGCTTTTATTTGAACAAACTTGGTAGACACCCACTAGAACAGGTTTCATCTCTAGCTCTTTGAGTTCTTTAAAAGAAGATTTTCAAAGTTTTTACTATATGCATATAGGAAAATTCAATCCCCCTCACTTTTTTTAGTTATGAAACTTGACCTGCATATCTTACTTGCCACACTTCGTATATACATGTATATTTGAAGTTTCAAATGATTATCTGTTCTAGTTTTAAAAATATTCAAGTACATGTTAAAATTTCAGAACATTTTCTAAGTCAATTTTTGACCTTCAAGTGTATCCTTGACCTTAAGCTGGCACAAGGGTAAGATGGGTTCTGCACATAACCTTCTTGAGGTGAACATTTGAGTAAAGTTTGAAGAAAATTCTTCCATAAGTATAGGATTTATAGAGCGGACACAACATATTGTCTAATATTTGATTGTATGTAAATTTGACGACTTAAAAAGAGGCATTACTTTGTCAAAATGCAATACAGAGTTATGAAACTTGACCTGCATATCTTAATTGTGACACTTCATATATATTTTAAGTTACAAGCAAATTAATTTTCTAGTTTCAGAAATATTCAAATACATGTTAAAATTTAAGAATATTTTCTAAGTCAATTTTTGACCTTCAATTGTGACCTTGACCTTAAGCCGGCAAAAGGGCAACATGGGTACTGCACATAACCTTGTTGAGGTGAACATTTGAGCCAAGATTGAATTGAAGAAAATCTTTCAATTAGTGTAGGACTTACAGAGCGGACACAACATACAGTCTAATATTTGATTGTTTGATATTTGACCTTCAATTGTGACCTTGACCTTGAGCTGACACATTGGCAACATGGGTTCTGCACATCCCCTTGTTAAGGTGAACATTTGAGCCAAGTTTGAAGAAAATATTTCAATTAGTGTAGGACTTACAGAGCGGACACGACTTACTGTTTAATATTTGATTGTTTGATATTTGACCTTCAATTGTGACCTTGACCTTGAGCTGACACTTGGGCAACATGGGTTCTGCACATCCCCTTGTTGAGGTGAACAACTGAGCCAAGTTTGTAGAAAATCCTTCAATTGGTATAGAATTTATAGAGCGTACACGATAATGGAAACGGACGGACAGACTGAACGACCGATGCGACAAAGCGAATCCATTATAGCCCCCCCCCCATTTTGAAGTGAAACACCACCTATTAGTACTTCTTTCCGGGAAATCCCTGTAGGTAGAATGAAGACCCCCATGCAATTTATATCTTTTCATTTAGACAGTTGATACTGGCACTTCGGTAAAATTAACCAATAGCGTTTAGTTTTACGAACAAGAGTCATTGAATTGTGAATAAATAATGAGTTTCCTGTATGGTATTATACTGTATTTTTCAGTGTTTATAAATTAACGCTAATTGAATAATAATTGATGCCGTAATGGTAATAAAAGTTGTGTTTGAAACCATGTGCCCTTTGATGACTACCGGCAATTAAACTGAGAAGGTATTATATTGATTTAATGAGACTATATTTGTGAAATTTAAACATTATTCCCGAAAGTTTTCAAAGAAAAACAGTCGCCGAGTAATTCTCCAGTACATGTATACATATATTTGATTGCCAAAACGTGAAGACACAATAAAAATATTCACTTCTCTCTGAAGTTTTCCCATTTCGCCCTGATCATGGACTTAGGGAGTAGTGACTCCGCCCAAAATTCTGAGCCTAGCGACAGCCCTGCTTTGGACAAGATCTTCAAGTAGACCCGACTAAACTTGACCTTGACTCATAAATGGCCTTGACGTTAAAGGTCAAACTACTGAATTTTTCTATAATTTAAGCTATAACTTTGTTATTAATGACTGGATTGTCATTTAACTTGGACACAATAACCATTTGGACAAAACCTTCCAAGTAAACCAGACTGAACTTGACATTGGCTCATAGTTGGCCTTGAGTTTCAAGGTCAAATTATTGAATTATCCTTGAATTTTGTTATATATGGCTATAACTTGGATTATGTTCATACTTGGATAAAACAGCACTTGGGACAATACCTCCATGGTGATCAAATTAAATTTGATGTTGACCTTTATATGACCTTGACCATCAGGGTCAAGCTATTGAATTTTCCTACAATTGTCATTATTTTGTTAATTACTGTATAGACCGATTTGATTTGTACTTGGGCAAAATAATGCTTATGGTAAAACCAACATTTTGAATACTTCAGCTATGAGCGAGACCTTAATGATGACCTTGATCGTCAAAATTGTCATAATTTTGTTAATTACTGTATGGACCGTTTTGATGTGTACCCGGGCAAAATAAAGCTTATAAATGGCAAAACCAACATTTTAAATACTTCAGCTATGAGCGTGACCTTAATATGACCTTGACCATCAAGGTCAAATTATTGAATTTTGTTAAAATTGGCATTATTTTGTTATTTATAGACAGATTTAATTTACGCTTGGACAAACCAGCATTTATGACAAAACCAACATTTTGAATCCTTCAGCTGTGACCTTGACCTTGTTTTGACCTTGAATATTGCTAAAATTGCAATAACTTTGCGATTAATAGACAGATTTGATTTAAACATGTATAAAGGGACGGTAATTATGTTAGAACTGAGTACATATCCCTGTCAATATTATAATTTTAATCATGAAATCAGAAGTAAGTATCTTGTTCAACCAAAGATGTTTTTACAGATTCACTGTACAACATTATGAATACTATTTACCCATAGAAGTGTCCCCGTAATCCCCCAATAATCTTTCCTTGCAGCCACAATTACAATATGCATCTTTAATCCTTCCTTTGCTAATATTGTCTAATGTATAATTTGAACCAACAGCAAGCTTTGAAAACAAATGATGTGCCACTCTTACAGTCCACTCAGTTTCACTGATATCTTCTCTGCCTTGAGAAAGTGTTTTCCCTGTCAACTCTAAGAAAAAAAAGAGCAAAATTTTAATGCCATTAAAAGCCATAAAAAATGTAAATCGTAAATGTTCTTTTCTAAGAACTTATCTTAAATACACATGTAAGTTCAAGAATAGGTTCCATAATTAGAAATTCCCATGCATTTCTGAATGTCAACAATAAGTGGACATATTTTAAAACAACTCCATGATACCGGTGCAAACACAAAGAACTCGAGAAGTGAACATTATGATTATATTTTAAGGAAGTGATGTAATCAATACTTTAAGGATAAAAATTTCATGTCTGTTAAAATGTTGCTCCATAATTAATTTAGATTTTGTACAATAATTTGGTGCATAAGAATTATTAACACTAATGCATTTGTCTTTTGAAAATTGAATTTTACTTAAGCAGGTACCTTAAAGTTTGAGGTATGCTGCAATTATCGTTCTTTTTTCATGACCTGAAAGTTCTATGTCACGGAAAAATGTTTTTTGATGTGGCAGTCTTGGAAATAAGGTACAGGCCCAATGCCCGAGGCTGCTAAAATCCAATACAGGCCTGCAAAAATTCAAAAATTGTAAGCCCGACGGGCCTTTGACTTCAGAATGTGTTTTCATATAAAATTAGTTTAAATATTTTTTCCGAGTAATTGTGTAGTACTTCATCAGTATATGTACTTTTGTAATGCATGTATGTCAATCATTTATGCATAATCTATATTATTATCTACAATTATTGGTTTAAGTGTAAATTTAAGGACAATGCTCGAGTATAATCATAAATGTTTGCGGGTTAAAGAAATATTATAGAAGAATAAATTTATTTTTAGATTTGTGAACAACAAACATGAATCGGCTAATTTTAACATCTGAAGTGAAACTGGTAGATTAACAGTAATGTTGAGTATATATAAGAACAGAAAATGAGAATTTTATTGGAAAGTTGCTGACTGATTTTCTGTGAATAAATTGAATCTTAATGATTTGAATAAAAAATAAAATAAACTGTTGTCTTTTTTGCACAATAAATGTTTTGGGCCTGTGATATTCTGTCCAGGCCTATACTTCTGCCTGGGCTGAAGGCCCAAATGGCCTATGATCTAAAAAAGTTATTTCGCAGACTGATACTAGTCGGGGACAATCAACCGGACACTTTTCTAACATTTTTCCGTACAGATTTCATAATTTTTAACCTAGAGACCTAAAAATTTGACACAGTTTTGAACAGCTAGGTTCTTCTCCTAACTAACAAACTAGTTTGATTATTTCTGATTGTATTGACACTTCTATCTGAGGCTCGACAAAGAGGGTATAAAATTTACCTAAATTGTCAACACTACAGTACCATGTGTCCGGACAGATAAGAACATGATGGGATTTAATTCAGATAAAAGCTTGGGTGTTTTAATTTTTGATTTTTAACATGATATACAATATTTCTGCAACAAATGCTGAAGTTTTGGATATTCTATTGTTTACTCTGCAAATTATAATAGCTGGTATATGAGGTCAGGCATTGTTTTCTTGACCCCCAAATTTCTACATCAACATTCTTGAAATAGACATTATAATATTACCATTTACGGAGGTTGAAATAAATTTACTTACTTAATTTTAGAAGAAACATGCATTTATTGTTGATAAAAAGTGACTGACAACCACTGAACAAAGAAAATACTAAATTAAGCATTTTTGGGGCCGTCCGGATTTGGTGGTTGTCCGGTTTTGGTGGTTCCCAACCAGTATGGTTGAAAGACAATGAAAATACTTTGTAAAAATGTAAACAATCTGCAGGTGGCACTGAAAGTGATATCTCATGAGAATAATTGATACACCGGTACCATGCAGCCACAGGTATCATGGAGTCTGAGTATACTTGGATGACGAAATTTACATGTATTCATTTTTTAGAAATCTAATTGATACTACCCATTTAGACATCGAAAAAATACCTCATAGAGGTAACAAGACAACATATTCCCACAGACAATTCATCCCCCTGAAAAAACAAGACAATTCATCCCCCGAAAAAACAAGACAATTCATCCCCAAGACTGAGTTCACCCCCAAAATAGGTAAGACAATTCACAAATTCGAAAACCTAGCTAAACGCCGTTTTCCGGTACTTTCTGTACATAGCTGTGGGGAATTCACCTTATGGAGTGTAATAGCGAACTCGATGTTTTCGGCCTTTTTTAAAATTAAATTGAAATAAAACAGTTATTTCTTTATAAGAAAATAATTAAATATCATTGTATGAATAATTCCAAACAAAAAATAAAGTAAATACACAAGTTTACGCAGAAAATAACCTTATTTATTATGGAAGATTCAACTACGTCTGTTTAAATTTTATTGATTTTCATTATCAACAATTTATTTTTTTGAAAAATTTGCAATAGATATTAAAGGAATATTGATAATTTTCAAAAACATCAATTTTTTCACCTTAAACGGTAAAATAATGATAGAAATATAGAAATATCATGTAACTGTGTTATGCACTTCATTTGGTGTAATTCCCCAGAGCTAAATCCGTAACCACGGATTTATATTACAGGGATCGGACACTCCCATTTAACTCTATATAAATGCTTAAGTATCTTGTCGTGCACCCGATAAAGGTACATCGATCGATAATCTACCAGCGCTAAGCGTAAATGCCCGTTCGCAACGGATAACCTACTTTACAAAATACCATATAGCTTTTCCATTTATTATCCGATTTTGGAAATTTAAAATTTATTTTGAAGAAAAATACTTGTTTAATTCAAATATCTAATTCATATTTTAAAGGTATAGTTTATTTGTCCGCAACGGCGATTAAAAAAATAACTTGACGAAATCCGCGGTAAATTTACTTTTTTTTATATAAAAAGCAGGTATTTGAAATTAATTATTATGGACACATAAATTCAATTTCAAAATAAAAAAGAAGCCGATGTAAGTTATTCACAGATGATCAAAGATGCAATATTTAAGATTTATTGGGTTATGTAGTCAAATTTATTAATGCACAATTGTTTTACGGGTAATGTATTGCGGGCTTTACAATTCGCTCAACACGTGAAGAAAATATTCATTTTTTTAGTACAAAATATTGCCGAGATTTTAATATTGCCATATTCATACAATATTTAAATTTCATTCATAATTTATATCATTATTATCTGTCGGTGCAGTTAAGTAGACAATCATCAGTAAAGTAGGCCCTACTCTCATGTGACTGTCTCGATTCCGGCCTTTTTAATGTCACTCGTATATTTTAATTATTCTTTTTATTTGAATATGCCTGTAGAAAGATATTTCTGATATTTTTTAATGTAACACTAGAAAAACAATAAAAATCTTTACAGTTTGAGTCAGTATTATGCGAAATAAAAGTAACTGTTGATTATTTTTTACACATCGCCACGGATTTATATTGTAATATAAATCCGTGACATCGCTTAAATTTCTTTGAAGTTTAATTACTTTTGAAGGGGGTTAATTACCAGGTAACAAGTGATAATTGAAAAACTTTATTTTCAAACTTTCATTACCAGGTTGCATGTGATAATTGCAACAATCAATCTTCAAAAACAAATAGAATTTGAATGTATATTTTGTATGTGCGCGGTCTTAAACTACAGTCCATTGTATGTGTAATAAGAAAATAATTCTGAAGATGATAGATATAAATACAATGTAAATCTATTTTCTTTATTAACATTTATAAATGAAATTGAAAATATACAAGTCCTTTCGTTGAAAAAATGAAAATAAACATATGACAAATAAATCATTTGACGGGAATTGTGAAGGATAACTATGAAAAAATTCTGTGTCAACATAAAAAATAATATTATAAAACAGCTGTTCTGTATGCCAATAAAAGTTTCTTCCTTGCCAATATGATGAATTCATCTATGTATGAACGCTTTTGTCAATGATCTGAAAATATATTTAATACACTAATTAGTAGAATACTACATTTATACTAATATTCAGGTAATCAAATAAAAGATGCTCAAATCATTTGGAAATAATTCACAGAAAAAAAAGACAAATTTCAAACATGAATTTCTTTAAAAGTTTTTAAGCAATCAAGAAAAAAATTTTGCATTGCAACCATTAAACCATGTAGAAAATAATTATCTTAATCTGAATCGCGGTAATAATTTGTGCTTGAAGTAAAAGGGCGTCAAAGTGTAGAGAGTATGCCTAAACAATAGGCGGATATTTTTTAAATTAGGTACTATTTTGACTCAGCGTTCTATCGGAATATTTTCATATATTAATACTTTAGCGACACAAAATAATACTGTGTCAATACATTAATATGTGTAAAATATTTCACAAAGCTGCCATAACATTATCACCACATACTCTTGTGAAAATCTGTCATATTTCGCACTCCGCGCGTTCCGCCATCTCTCATTCTGTCCACCTTTATCCGATATGCGATTCCGCGCATGCGCGCGACAAGATTTTAAGCTAAACGATAGTGTCCGATCCTTGTAATATAAATCCGTGCCGTAACGTACCGGAAAACGGTAATTATCTCAAACACAGAAAAAAACACAGATGAAATAGATATAGATTTAATCAGAGCTTAGACACACACATATATAATATATATCAAATGAACACTAAAGTGATGTCTGAATAAACAATGAAATATACTATGCAATCAGTCTAAAGGTAAGACAAATCATCAACTTGAACAGATATAATTATGACTAATTTCAGACCAATGAAAATATAGAATTAAATGAACACAGATCAAAAATCGCCCAACCCAGGCCAAAAATAAAGCAAAAGCAAAGCAAACAAAACAAAATGATTTACAAACTTACATACAAAGTCATCAAAATTCTGTATACCTAATGAAAGAAAATGGTAAACATATATACATGTGGATATATTAAGAATTCAACATATAAATTAAGCAAATATATAAATTAAGTTAACACAATATACATATGTACATTATACAAAAGCAATTGAATACAAATTATAGCACAAAGAGAAAACCAGAGTAAAGTCACCCTTCCAGGTCCTTACCACAGGTTCTCGAGACTCTGAGAAGTTAATTCCTTCTCAAGAAATCAAGCCATACAGGTAACATGACTACTGTTACACAGTACTAAAACCCATGAAATATGATTACTATTTCAAAAGGTTGTCACCAACACAATTTACAAAGGAAACATATTCTAGAACACATTTGTAAATATATAATATTCTACAAACTCAAACTATATTTCCGTGAAGACCAATCACAAAATAACATCCTACTATGAAAAATAAATATATTACATAGCAAATTTACCCTTGAGAACATGAGACACTGTATTAATAAAAACAGATTTGAGCACAGCATCTCCTTCAGAATTAAGATGTAAACCTTTATCCCTAACTGCAAATAATTCTCGCCTAGGGAGACCAAACCTATAAAAAGGTCTGTAGGAAGCTACAAATTGACATTTTTTGCGTTTGCAAAGCTCCTGTAAACCCTTATTGACCTCCTTGACTTTACAATGGGAAATATCATAATCACAAGGTCTAGGAAGGATACTCGAAAAAATCAAATGTGTTTGAGAAACCTTTCTAATTCTGGCAATTAAATTACAAAACAAACTAATGATTTCATCAGCTGAATAAAATTGGATATCATTAGTACCTACATGAATAATAGTAACAGGTTTAGACACCAGAGCATGAAATTTGTCAATTTTTGCCGTTAATCTGCACAAATTAATCCCCGGAAAAGGAATCACTTCAGCACGATTAATTCCCTCTATATTCTTAGCTATTGAATCTGACAAGATGTAGACCGTGATATCTGCAAGAGTAAAGTAAAGAGACACTATGAATTCTATTGTACATGTACATAACCTTAACCATCCAAGGTATCAAACATTTTACATAGAATATTAACTTTATCAGACCAATCTAATTCAAGATAAAGCTTATAAGCGTCTGACTTCCAATCACCAATTAGTTGTATATGTTCAGGTGGAATGTCAGATTTAAAGGCTAAGGTCGCAAAACCCCTTCTAAAGGAATGAGTGGAAAAATTTTTAGGGTCTAAACCTATTAAAGAAATACATTGACGCAATTTCTTTTGGAACATGTAATAAGAGATGTAAGAATCATGTGATAAGGAAAACAATGCATCATTACACTGTTCTATATTAAGATTAATTAAACGCTCATATGCTAAAACAGGACAAATCCTTTTGTCCTTTAATCTAACAAGTGGACAAATGATTTTTCTTTCCCCAAATTGAATCGTTTTAGACCAGTTGAAATGTACAAGAATATAATTACCATGAAAATGCACATGTTTGGCATTAAGAAACCTTCCTTTATAAATATCTAGAGAAGACGAAGGAACCAGATTTGATTTTCTGGCAGCTAGGAAAAAGGCAAAAAGAAAGAGACACCAATAAACTACGTTATCAGATACTGAAAAATCCAAAACTTTATGAATAGAAAATAAAATATCTAAAGTAATAGGTTCAGCTCTTTTTATGTGATGAGGATTTAGTCTTTGGATGCCTCTTAAAGATAAATTCAACAAATATGAATTTATATGATCTATATCATAACCCAATATTAGATGAAGAGTTTTAACACCACTGATGTAATTTCTAATACTGTCTACCGACTTAAATGACCTACTAAGAAATTGAGCATATAACCTCAAAGTACAAGTAGATGCTGGCAAAAAACACAAATTGAAATACAAGCAAAAAAGAATGAAACTTTCCCATTGAATTTTCAAATTCTTGTTAGAACCAACTGCAAATGCAGAAGCTGTAGAATGCCTGAGATCCTTTTTCAATGTATTAATCTCTGAATCTGAAAAAACAAATTAATTACCAATCATATTGAAATTTAAAGAAAGTATCATCAAGAGTGATACTTTCCATAGAAGTATACGGTACTTGCTGATAAAATTCTGACCTATACTTTTCATCCAAATGCCACCTAGATAAACAATCTGACACACGATTTTCAGTGCTTCTTATATGAACTGCTTTTAATTGAAATTCATATAATGAGGTTACCAAACATAATTCACGCAGACATTTTTGTAGAAATTCAACTTTAGATTTCCCTGTATTCAACAATATACATACACTGAGATTGTCACAATACACCACAATTTTCTTTTTCTTCAATCTAACACACCATAACTTAACAGCTACTACTACTGCCAACATTTCTAAGCAAGTAATACTTAAATTTTGCTGAAGAATAAATTCTGGAAAAACACAATGAAAATACTGATTGCCGCAAATGCCACCGCAACCGGTTAAGCAGCTGTCAGAACTGAAAACCTCATCCACTAGTGACCATTCTCCATAGTCAATTAAAGAAATGCCATTATACAAAGGAAGAAATCTAGACCACCAAAGTAAATCTTTCTTGACCTCTTGGGGGATCATATGATTAGCAGAGTGACTTTCATTACTAGCATAACAATCTCTTAACCAGTTTAAAATACGGTTTATGAAAACTCTGCTAGACTTTACACATGCTCCAACGAAATTAAGTTTACCTAACAACTTCTGAATTTCTTTTAATGAAGCTGTATTTTTTGTTAACCAAATATCTACCAATAATCTGATTTCCGCAAGTCTCTTTTCTGTCACTTCCATAGTCATCTTCCGACTATTAAATAAAACCCCTAAAAATACCATAATCTCAGAGGGGGGACAAGCTTTATCGAAAGCTTCCTCAATACCACTTTTAAACAATAAACTCCTAAGGAGAGAAAAGGCAAAAAAGGCATCTTCCTTATTCTCAGCACCACCAAAATCATCTAAATAATTTAATGTACAGAAACCAAAATTATACATCATAAAGGCAAACGCATTTGTTACCCTTTGGCATATATGAGCAGCAGATCTCAAGCCCATAGAAAGAACAGTGTCAAAAAAAATGTGACCATTCCAAGAGAAACCAACAAGATTGTAACTGGACGGGCATATACTAATTTGTCTATAAGCCCGAGTAAGATCTAATTTATACATTAAACACCCTGAACCTTTAGCTTTAATTAAAGCAGCAAAATCATCAATTTTTGGAAATATTAAATCTACTTTTTCTCCCAAATACCAATCCTTAGAAACAAAATTATTTACTCCATTGCCATTCTTAGGAAAACTTAAATCCAAAATAATACGGCGTTCACTAGGATTAGATTTTGGCACAGAGTTCAAAGGTGAAATAACCATTCCATCTGAAAAAGGACAATCACTAAATGGACCAATTATGGCTTCATGTAAAGCCTCCTTTTTGAAATATTTGAAAAAAGATCTGAATCAACCAAGATGTGTCTAAGAACTGTAAAGACCGCGAAAAGATGACTGAATTTATAACAACGCGTAGGAATACAACTAAATCAGTGACCCGAAAAATACAAACACCTAAAGAATGACCCAATAGATTAACCAATAAAAATTTCTGTATTATATCGGTAATTAATAGATTTTAGATAAATCGAAAATACTCTAGTTTAGCTAGGTTTTCGAAAAGGTCAATTGACCACTTATATATGATTTTTTTATTGCTGTTTGTTTACTAAATAATTTTTAATTTATTTAAACAATAAATAAGCCGCTTCGAACCTGATAGAAACTGTAAAATGTCACAATGTGAAATGTTAATAAAACCTTTTATCAGGTCTAATTAGATCTATTGGGCTTTGGGCTTACCTATATCTGTCAAAAACTTCAGTAGCTTTGCCAAAGCTAATCTGGCACCTCTTCTTTGAGGTATGCATTCAGGGGATTTGATGTAAGCGTCCAACATTTTAAATCCATATTGAAAAATACCACGTATTTTAAATCCTCTAGGTACAGAAGAACTGGGTTTACGAAACTGTTCACAATCGCAAGTTGCGTTAGAAAAACATTTGGAACTTGCGGCATTACAAACTTTAATGTTTAAGATTCCAACTCCATAACAAGACAGATGATTGTTAAAAACATCTAATGCATATTTTAAAGTTTGCAAATTATCTTTATGAAACGACATAAAAATTTCATCATTCTCGTCTTTAATCTTCAATCTTTTAACTGGCGGAGCAATTTCAATTCCAGACGCCATATTGGATAACCAAAAGTACGAAAAGAATTCTTTATGCGAAAAGGACTTTAATATGCGAAAAGGACTTTTGTTTTCATGAAATCGAATGCAAATAAGTGGTAGTTCTTAAACTTGTTTTATGTAAAACACTGTGGTACAATTAATAATTGTAAGCTTAATATAAAAATAACTTTAAACGTCTATTTCTACAGAACTTATTGATGGATGATCTCCAAACTTTGTCTACATCTACATCTACATGTTACTCCCGAACAATCAATTCTGACTATGACTGGGAGGCGCTTGTCAGGAAAACTGTGTTAAAAGTATTAGGTGCATACTAAAAGATAAAGATCCTATAAAGAAGGTGCAGGATAAAAGAAAGAGTGCAAGATTAAAAACATACTGGGTGTGGGGACTAGGAGGTGACTGTCGCCAACCTATCCTTGATGTAGATCGTCCTGTAGTCTGTCAGCGCCAGCTAGTCTGTCCTTTAATTGTCAAATAGACTATAGTGTCATCCGCAAATAACATGGTTTTGCTTTTGACAGTTTCTGGCAAATCATTGATATATGCCAGGAACAGACAGGGTCCTAGGAATGAACCCTGAGGGACACCGGATAACACTGGCAGCTGGTCGGAGATTTGACCTTCCACCGCAGCCCTTTGGCTACGGTGGCGAAGAAATGACCTGACCCAGGTGGATACCTGTTCATTAACTCCTATTCTGTTAAGCTTATGGATTAATTTGTGATGGTCGACTTTGTCGAAGGCCTTTGAAAAATCCATCACAATCACATCCGTCTGTTGTCCACTGTCTAGGTTGTCAAATGCTTCTTGGGAGAAACTCAGCAGTTGAGTTTCGCAGCTACGTTTGGACCGAAAGCCATGTTGATAGGGACTGAGGATACTGTGCTTGTCAAAATAGGTCATCAAGTTTGAGACTATGATATGTTCTATTAATTTAGAGGAGATACAAGTAAGGGATATTGGTCTGTAATTGCTGGCTTTTGATTTATAAATGACCCTTTTTGTATACTGGGGCTATTGTTGCATTTTTCCAATCATCAGGCACAATACCTGTTTCTAAAGATAACCTGAATATGTGGGCGAGGATAGGTGCTATTTCACTGTGGAGTTCTTTAAGGACCCGTGGTGTTATTTGATCCGGGCCTTGTGCTTTACTAGGATTAAGATCTGATAATAACTTGTCAACGCCTTCAACCGTTATTGTGATATGGGGCATGCAATATGGAGGGGGGTTTAATGCATGTTTGCATATTTGCTTTAGGCTTAAAGGTTGAGGTCGTGCGAAAACAGATTCAAACTGTTTATTTAGGATATTTGCTTTATCCTTCGGATTTGTATGAGTTTAGGGGTGCAACACCACAGTTATCTGATTTTTTTATGTTTAACAAAGCTGTAAAACTTCTTGTTCTGACCTGGTTGGGAATCCTCATTGAATATAACTGACTCCAAGTACTTCCAATACGAGTTGCGAATTTTTCTTTGGATGACGACTTAAAGTGTCTTGAAATGGGGTTCAGAATTTGGGGCAACATTTCTTTTTTTAAGTTTTGCATACAACTTGTCCCGTTTATACGTACTTGTCTTTGTATGTCAGGAGTAACCCAGGGGAGATGTTGTTTTTGTTTTGTCATTTTAGTAGGAATGTGCAAGTCACTTAGCCTATGGAGTTCTTGTTTGAAGTCAGTCCAGGCCAAGTTTGGGTCTGTATATTTACAGTCCATGAACTTTTTGTGGGATTTGTTTAACTCCGATTTCATTTTTAACCAGTTTGCTTTCTTATATCAATGGACTTTTCTTTGGGGTTGGGTGGGACGGCCCCTATTTATGTGTAATTCATGGAAAATGATGTCATGATCAGAGTTACCTAGAATAGGGAGGAATTTAACATTGAATACAAGAGATGGTAGGTTTGTGAGGAAAAGGTCTAAGACGTTATTATTTCTTGTAGGGATTTTGACCATTTGCTCAAGGTTGAGACTGACAATATTTTCAAGGAAGTTCTAATATTGGTCTTTAAATTTACATGAGCTCTTGACGGACTAAGAAGACCAGTCTATGTCGGGCATATTGAAATCACCTGCAAGCCATATTATACTATTTTTGGGGACTTTCTGCAGAGATAACCACAACTTGGATAGGGACTCGGGCTGTAGCATTCTTGGGTAGTCTTATATCAAGTTTGCTCATATTAATTTGATTAGCCCCTTTTAGATGCCATTAAAGCTAATAATTGTTTAAACATATTCTATGCTCAAATTAGAAAATATTGACAATGGATAATTTCCAACACTGAAAAGCATTTAGCGACTGAGGGCCATAATAACCCTCTTGTTCATGTTGTTTAAAGTAAAGTTTGCTGGTAGGGTATGATACACTCAACTCAACTCAAATATTTTATTAAAGTCTCTTCTTTGTGCATCTTTACATATATCTAAGAAATAAAACACACTTTTTTACACAACACAAAGCCACTCCTACATAAGGAGTTATAAGAAACTGTAAAACTATTAAAATAATCTCTAAAATATCTACTTTTTAAGAATAAAAATTCATTATTTAGACACAATCTAACATGAATTATATGGCCAAAAAGGTCAAATTTGTGCCTATTTGTCTATTAATTATAATACTATGACAATAATTGTCTGAGCTAACCCTGTGTATTAATACTTTTTAATTCATAAAATCGTTTAGCTAATACCCTTAAAAGTTAGATATAAAATTCATGATAATAAAATTCCTTTATTACAATACATTGTAGGAGTCTGTACACCTGAAAATTTCAGGATTCTTTTTAATTGGCAAGATCAATATTATACCACATAGGCATTAACTCCGTACAATTTTCATTCCTTTTTTCTGTATCAATAGCAATATTCCTATTTTAACCTATTAATAAAAAATATCTTTATAAAAGAACTATCAAAGCACCATTATCACACTTGTTGTACTTACATACATGTATTTTACAACAATTTGGATTGTTAAAAAACATGTAAAAACCATATAAAATTAAATTTAAAAAAAATACAATTCAACTAATGACTAGATTAGTTAAAGTAAAATTATCTATTATCATATACAGCCTTAAACGTCTAAGTTGTTGTATTTGGTAGCAGGCTTTGGCAGAATATTTAACAATTTCAAAGTTGTTTAGTAAATAACATAACTTTTCCATGTCAGACAGAGTATCAAATACATTATTAATTTGACGTGTTTTCACCAACAAATCTTCTCTGATATCATTATACTGGGCAGTGTAAAATTACATGAATCTCATCCCCGACATTTGTGGTACAATTGAAACATGTTCTATCATTTACATGCAGAGATTCTCATAAAGGCCTGACTCTAACCGGATAGGCGCAACACCATAACAGAATTTTGTCAAAGAACTTCTATGATGGAAGGGTAAATTGTACTTGAGGTATTTTTCAACAACCGGAGTATCTTTAAACAAACTATATGTTCTATGTTTATTACCACTAGTATTTCTATTGGTATCATTCCTATTTCAATAGTGACTGTTTCCACTTATCTAATTCAACTGACCGTAACTATGTAACTTGTTCTCGACCATTTCAACTATTCTCTTAGCACTAAAAACATGCACATCATTCATATTTATCTCATTTCTTCTAAACATCTTACATATTCTAAAATACTGGTTCTTACATCTGGAAGAAGCACTCCGTCTTGCCCAATCAAAGATTTTTTGGTTAATTCTACCACTATCCATTTTTGACATTCTGCAAAAGTGCCTGACTACAGAACCCCACGGTTTAACTGTTGATGATTTCCAGCCCATTTCCCCAATAACCACTGCATTAGGCGTATATTTCCCAAAAATATCTCATTGCTCGATTTTGGATAGCATTTATGCAGGAAAATCAGCGGTCACCCCAGATTGCAGCACCATAATTAAGAACAGACCAAACAGTAATATCAAATAACCTCGTGAATGTTGTATACTGAAAACCACCCACCAATTTACTCTTTGCTATTAGTGATAACCTCAGTTGCTATTGTTAAATTTTACTAAACCTGCCAATCGCATACTAAATATACTGTCAGTGAACAGATTACATAAATCTATGGTCTGTCTGAAATCTTGTCTGTTTTGAAGAAAAAGTCGCTTTTATGGTTGCTGCATCATCATGTTGTGCAAAAACATATGTATATATAGCCCAATTTTCAAACAATTAGAAATCAAATATATGAACGCAAAAGTTTTTTAATTATTACATAGAAAGTTTTCAAAACTATCAAGGCTTTCAACATGAAGCTCGGAATACTTGTTTATCGAGACAAATTACAGTTGTAAAACAAGGGACATTATTCTGAAAAAAATGCGATTTATAACTTAGATGTTTATGAACATTTGTCATAAATAGACACCATAAAAAACACAGGTGGCAAATGTTCGCCTTACAATTTTTTTTTATTTCAGTGGGGCAAATGTCCGCCTTTCAAAAATTTGGGACAGGAGGAGGGTGACAGGGAATGCCCCCCTCCTCATAAGAGGGAGCAAGTGTCCATGACGGAATATAATAGGGCGCAAACATCTAGGGGACAGCTGTCCAGCTCCAAACATATGTGTGGGCAAATGTCCACAACTGCAAATAATGGAGCGCAATCATCTAGAGGGCAAATGTGCTGGAATCATAGGGACAAGTTGAGTAACATTACCTTGACTTGTGTGTTTAAGTGTCATTTACATTTCTCTTTAGAAGTGTCAGTATTACGTATATGCTATGTTCTATCATTGTATAGTTACGCAATAGATCTTATAATACTTGTAGTGTTTCTATGAAGAGTCAATGGGTGCTATGGAAGTCATTGGTCGCCAGAAAAAGTCATTGGTTGATACGGAAGTCACTGGTTGCTATGCAAATTCACTGGTTGCTATGCAAAGCCAGCGGTCGCTATGGAGAGGTTACGGCTGTTGTGGAAAGTCCGTGGTCGCTATGAAGAGTCAGTGGGTGCTATGGAAGTCATTGGTCGCCAGGAAAAGTCAGTGGTTGCTATGGAAGTCACTGGTTGCTATGCAAATTCACTGGTTGCTATGCAAAGCCAGCGGTCGCTATGGAGAGGTTACGGCTGTTGTGGAAAGTCAGCGGTCGCTATGAAGAGTCAGTGGGTGCTATGGAAGTCATTGGTCGCCAGGAAAAGTCAGTGGTTGCTATGGAAGTCACTGGTTGCTATGCAAATTCACTGGTTGCTATGCAAAGCCAGCGGTCGCTATGGAGAGGTAACGGCTGTTGTGGAAAGTCCGTGGTCGCTATGAAGAGTCAGTGGGTGCTATGAAAGTCATTGATCGCCAGAAAAAGTCAATGGTTGCTACGGAAGTCACTGGTTGCTATGAAAGTTCATTGGTTGCTATGCAAATCCAGCGGTCGCTTTGGAGAGGTTACGGCTGTTGTGGAAAGTCCGTGGTCGCTATGAATAATCAGTGGGTGCTATGGAAGTCATTGGTCGCCAGAAAAAGTCATTGGTTGCTACGGAAGTCACTGGTTGCTATGCAAATTCACTGGTTGCTATGCAAAGCCAGCGGTCGCTAAGGAGATGTTACGGCTGTTGTGAAAAGTCCGTGGTCCCTATGAAGAGTCAGTGGGTGCTATGGAAGTCATTGGTCGCCAGAAAAAGTCATTGGTTGCTACAGAAGTCACTGGTTGCTATGCAAATTCACTGGTTGCTATGCAAAGCCAGCGGTCGCTATGGAGATGTTACGGCTGTTGTGTAAAGTCCGTGGTCGCTATGAAGAGTCAGTGGGTCCTATGGAAGTCATTGGTCGCCAGAAAAAAACCATTGGTTGCTACGGATGTCACTGGTTGCTATGCAAATTCACTGGTTGCTATGCAAAGCCAGCGGTCGCTATGGAGATGTTACGGCTGTTGTGTAAAGTCCGTGGTCGCTATGAAGAGTCAGTGGGTCCTATGGAAGTCATTGGTCGCCAGAAAAAAACCATTGGTTGCTACGGGAGTCACTGGTTGCTATGCAAATTCACTGGTTGCTATGCAAAACCAGCGGTCGCTATGGAGAGGTTACGGCTGTTGTGGAAAGTCCGTGGTCGCTATGAAGAGTCAGTGGGTGCTATGGAAGTCATCGGTTGCCAAAAAAAGTCATCGGTTGAAAAGGAAGTCACTGATTGCTATGCAAATTCACTGGTTGCTATGCAAAGCCAAAGGTCGCTATGGAGAGGTTACGACTGTTATGGAAAGTCCGTGGTCGCTATGAAGAGTCAGTGGGTGCTATGGTAATCATTGGTCGGTAGAAAAAGTCATTTGAAAAGTCAGTGGTTGATACGGAAGTCACTGGTCGCTATGCAAATTCACTGGTTGCTATGCAAAGCCGGTGGTCGCTATGAAGAGGTTACGGCTGTTGAGGAAAGTCCGTGGTCGCTATGGAGAGTCAGTAGGTGCTATGGAATTCATTGATCGCTAGGAAAAGTCAGTGGTTGATACGGAAGTCACTGGTCGCTATGCAAATTCACTGGTTGCTATGCAAAGCCGGCGGTCGCTATGAAGAGGCTACGGCTGTTGGGGAAAGTACGTGGTCGCTATGGAGAGTAAGTAGGTGCTATGGAAGTCATTGATCGCCAAGAAAAGTCAATGGTTGATACGGAAGTCACTGGTCGCTATGCAAATTCACTGGTTCCTATGCAAAGCCAGCGGTCGCTATAAAGAGGTTACGGCTGTTGTGGAAAGTCCGTGGTCGCTATGGAGAGTCAGTAGGTGCTATGGAATTCATTGATCGCTAGGAAAAGTCAGTGGTTGATACGGAAGTCACTGGTCGCTATGCAAATTCACTGGTTGCTATGCAAAGCCGGCGGTCGCTATGAAGAGGCTACGGCTGTTGGGGAAAGTCCGTGGTCGCTATGGAGAGTCAGTAGGTGCTATGGAAGTCATTGATCGCCAAGAAAAGTCAGTGGTTGATACGGAAGTCACTGGTCGCTATGCAAATTCACTGGTTGCTATGCAAAGCCGGCGGTCGCTATGAAGAGGCTACGGCTTTTGGGGAAAGTCCGTGGTCGTTATGGAGAGTCAGTAGGTGCTATGGAAGTGATTGATCGCCAGGAAAAGTCAGTGGTTGATACGGAAGTCACTGGTCGCTATGCAAATTCACTGGTTGCTATGCAAAGCCAGCGGTCGCTATGAAGAGGTTACGGTTGTTAGGGAAAGTCCGTGGTCGCTATGAAGAGTCAGTGGGTGCTATGGAAGTCATTGGTCGCAAGAAAAAGTCATTGGTTGCTACGGAAGTCACTGGTTGGTTGCTATGCAAATACACTGGTTGCTATGCAAAGCCAGCGGTCGCTATGGAGAGGTTACGGTTGTTGTGGAAAGTCAGCCGTCGTTTGGTGAAGTCAGTGGTTGCTGTGGTAAGTCACTGATAGTCACGGACAGTCAATGGGTGCTTAAGAAGTCTACGGTGGCCATAAGAAGTCACTGCTTGCTATGCGAGACACTGGTCGCTGTGTAGTCAGTGGTTTGCAGCGGTAGTCCGTGGTCGCTATGAAGAGTCAGTGGGTGCTATGGAAGTAATTGGTCGCTTGAAAAAGTCATTGGTTGATACGGATGTCACTGGTTGCTATGTGAATTCGCTGGTTGCTATGCAAAGCAAGCGGTCGCTATGGAGAGGTTACGGCTGTTGTGGAGAGTCCGTGGTCGCTATGAAGAGTCAGTAGGTGCTATTGAAGTCATTGGTTGCCAGAAAACGTCATTTGTTGCTACGGAAGTCACTGGTTGCTATGCAAATTCACTTGTTGCTATGCAAAGCCAGCGGTCGATATGGAGAGGTTACGGCTGTTGTGGAAAGTCCGTGGTCGCTATGAAGAGTCAGTGGGTGCTATGGAAGTCAATGGTCGCCAGAAAAAGACCTTGGTTGCTACAGAAGTCACTGGTTGCTATGCAAATTCATTGGTTGCTATGCAAAGCCAGCGGTCGATATGGAGAGGTTACGGCTGTTGTGGAAAGTCAGCCGTCGCTGGATGAAGTCAGTGGTTGCTGTGGTAAGTCACTGATAGTCACGGACAGTCACTGAGTGAAGTCTACGGTGGACATGGGAAGTCACTGCTTGCTATGCGAGACACCTTTGGCTGTGCGGCGTCAGTGGTTGCAGCGGTAGTCCGTGGTCTCTATGAATAGTCAGTGGGTGCTATGGAATTCATTGTTCGCCAGGGAAAGTCGGTGTTGCTACGGAAGTCATTGGTTGCTTTGCAAATTCACTGGTTGCTATGCAAAGCCAGCTGTCGCTATGGATAGGTTACGGCTGTTGTGATAAGTCCGTGGTCGCTATGAAGAGTCAGTGGGTGCTATGGAAGTCATTGGTCGCCAGAAGAAGTCATTGGTTGCTACGGAAGTCACTGGTTGCAATGCAAAACCAGCGGTCGCTATGGAGAGGTTACGGCTGTTGTGGAAAGTCAGCAGTCACTGAGTGAAGTCAGTGGTTGCTGTGGTAAGTCAATGATAGTCACAGACAGTCACTGGGTGCTTAAGAGGTCTATGGTGGCCATGGGAAGCTCTGCTTGCTATGCGAGACACCTTTGGCTGTGCGGAGTCAGTGGTTGCAGCGGTAGTCCGTGGTCGATATGAAGAGTCAGTGGGTGCTATGGAAGTCAATGGTCGCCAGAAAAAGTCATTGGTTGCTACGGAAGTCATTGGTTGCTATGCAAATTCACTGGTTGCTATGCAAAGCCAGCGGTCGCTATGGAGAGGTTACGGCTGTTGTGGAAAGTCCATGGTCGCTATGAAGTGTCAGTGGGTGTTATGGAAGTCATTGGTCGCCAGAAAAAGTCATTGGTTGCTACGGAAGTCACTGGTTGATATGCAAATTCATTGATTGCTATGCAAAGCCAGCGGTCGCTATGGAGAGGTTACGGCTGTTGTGAAAAGTCTGTGGTCGCTATGAAGAGTCAGTGGGTGCTATGGAAGTCATTGGTCGCCAGAAAAAGTCATTGGTTGCTACAGAAGTCACTGGTTGCTATGCAAATTCATTGGTTTTTATGCAAAGCCAGCGGTCGCTATGGAGAGGTTACGGCTGTTGTGGAAAGTCCGTGGTCGCTATGAAGAGTCAGTGGGTGCTATGGAAGTCAATGGTCGCCAGGAAAGTCATTGGTTGCTACGAAAGTCATTGGTTGCTATGCAAATTCACTGGTTGCTATGCGAAGCCAGCGGTCGCTATGGAGAGGTTACGGCTGTTGTGGAAAGTCCGTGGTCGCTATGAAGAGTCAGTGGGTGCTATGGAAGTCAATGGTCGGACCTTGGTTGCTACAGAAGTCACTGGTTGCTATGCAAATTCATTGGTTGCTATGCAAAGCCAGCGGTCGATATGGAGAGGTTACGGCTGATGTGGAAAGTCAGCCGTCGCTGGATGAAGTCATTGGTTGCTGTGGTAAGTCACTGATAGTCACGGACAGTCACTGAGTGAAGTCTACGGTGGACATGGGAAGTCACTGCTTGCTATGCGAGACACCTTTGGCTGTGCGGCGTCAGTGGTTGCAGCGGTAGTCCGTGGTCGCTATGAAGAGTCAGTGGGTGCTATGGAAGTCAATGGTCGCCAGAAAAAGTCATTGGTTGCTACGGAAGTCATTGGTTGCTATGCAAATTCACTGGTTGCTATGCAAAGCCAGCTGTCGCTATGGATAGGTTACGGCTGTTGTGATAAGTCCGTGGTCGCTATGAAGAGTCAGTGGGTGCTATGGAAGTCATTGGTCGCCAGAAGAAGTCATTGGTTGCTACGGAAGTCACTGGTTGCTATGCAAAACCAGCGGTCGCTATGGAGAGGTTACGGCTGTTGTGGAAAGTCAGCAGTCACTGAGTGAAGTCAGTGGTTGCTGTGGTAAGTCACTGATAGTCACAGACAGTCACTGGGTGCTTAAGAAGTCTATGGTGGCCATGGGAAGCACTGCATGCTATGCGAGACACCTTTGGCTGTGCGGAGTCAGTGGTTGCAGCGGTAGTCCGTGGTCGCTATGAAGAGTCAGTGGGTGCTATGGAAGTCAATGGTCGCCAGAAAAAGTCATTGGTTGCTACGGAAGTCATTGGTTGCTATGCAAATTCACTGGTTCCTATGCAAAGCCAGCGGTCGCTATGGAGAGGTTACGGCTGTTGTGGAAAGTCCATGGTCGCTATGAAGTGTCAGTGGGTGCTATGGAAGTCATTGGTCGCCAGAAAAAGTCATTGGTTGCTACGGAAGTCACTGGTTGATATGCAAATTCATTGATTGCTTTGCAAAGCCAGCGGTCGCTATGGAGAGGTTACGGCTGTTGTGAAAAGTCCGTGGTCGCTATGAAGAGTCAGTGGGTGCTATGGAAGTCATTGGTCGCCAGAAAAAGTCATTGGTTGCTACAGAAGTCACTAGTTGCTATGCAAATTCATTGGTTTCTATGCAAAGCCAGCGGTCGCTATGGAGAGGTTACGGCTGTTGTGGAAAGTCCGTGGTCGCTATGAAGAGTCAATGGGTGCTATGGAAGTCAATGGTCGCCAGGAAAAGTCATTGGTTGCTACGAAAGTCATTGGTTGCTATACAAATTCACTGGTTGCTATGCGAAGCCAGCGGTCGCTATGGAGAGGTTACGGCTGTTGTGGAAAGTCCGCCGTTGCTAGTAGAAGTCAGTGGTTGCTGTGGTAAGTCACTGATAGTCACGGACAGTCACTGGGTGCTTAAGAAGTCTACGGTGGCCATGGGAAGTCACTGCTTGCTTTGCGAGACACTGGTCGCTGTGCGGAGTCAGTGGTTGTAGCGGTAGTCCGTGGTCGTAGCGAATGCAATTTTCTACAAGTGTGGAGGGTCCCGATTGACAGCAATGCAAGTCTCAAAGTTCTAGCCCCACTGGAACGACCGTGAGATCTCGGCGCGCGATGCCTCTTTTCCTTATTACATTCTTATTAATATGGAATTATATGTAAAAAGACGTCGCCCCACCGCCAATGCTTCGACACTATAAGTCCGATTCCGTTGCAAATGCGATTTTCTACAAGTGTTGAGGGTCCCCTTGACAGCAATGCAAGCCCCACTGGAACAATCGTGAGAGCTCAGCGCGAGGCCCGTTTTCGTTGTTATATACTTATTAGTATGGAATTGTACGTAAAACACATCGCCCCCACTGCCAATGCTTCGACACCATAAGTCCGAATTCGTTGCAAAAGCAATTTTCTACAAGTGTGTTGGGTCCCCTTGACAGCAATGCAGGTCTCAAAGTTCTAGCCCCACTGGAACGACCGTGAGAGCTCGGCGCGCGAGTCCCGTTTTCGTTGTTACATACTTATTAATATGGAATTGTACGTAAAATCACATCGCCCCCACCGCCAATGCTTCGACACCATTAGTCCGATTCCGTTGCGATTGCAATTTTCTACAAGTGTGGAGGGTCCCCTTGACAGCAATGTAAGTCTCAAAGTTCTAGCCCCACTGGAACGACCTTGAGAGCTCGGCGCGTTATTACCGCCTGATCAATATGTAAATGTGCGTTAAAAAAAACACAAAACGTCCACAGCTAGTGCTTCGATACCTTCCGTCCGATTCCGTTGCGGATTCAATTTTGTACAAGCCTGAAGTGTAAACTATACAAAAATGTAAGTGTCGTAGCCCTAGCCTTAGTAAAACGACCGTGAGAAGTCCGCACGCGTGGCCCTGTTAATGTTGTTACACACACTAAATGTAAACGTGCGTAAAAAAACACAAGGCGCCGGAGTCCATTGCTTCAACACCGCTCGTCCGATTTCACTGCAGATTCGTTTTTGTACGAGCTTAAAGGGTCCCCTTTACATAATTGTATGTGTCCAAGCCCCAAACTTAATTAAGTATAACGGCCGTGAGAAATTCCGCAGGTGAGGACCGTTTTTCGTTGTTACGTCTTTATCAATACTAGTATGTAAATGTGCGTTAAAAAACACAAAACCTCCACAGCTAGTTCTTTGACACCTTCCGTCCGATTCCGTTGCGGATTCGATTTTTTACAAGCTTGAAGGGTCCCCTTTACAAAAATATAAATGTCTAAACCCTAAGACGACCGTGAGAAGTCCGCACGCGCGGCTCGTTAAATGTGGTTACACACACTTAATGTAAACGTGGGAAAAAAACACAAAGCGCCGGAGTCCACTGCTTCGACACCGCTCGTCCGATTTCACTGCAGATTCGATATTGTACGAGCAAGTGTCCAAGCCTTAGCCCAAGTATAACAGCCGAGAGAAGTCTGTACGCGAGGCGCATTTTCGTTCTTATGACCTTATCAATATCTAAATGTGTGTAAAAAAAAACACAAAACGTCCACAGCTAGTGCTTTGACAACTTCCGTCCGATTCCGTTGCGGATTCGATTTTGTACAAGCCTGAAGAGTGCCCTTAACAGAAATGTAAGTGTCTTAACTCTAGCTCAATTACAACGATCGTGAGAAGTCTGCACGCGGTGGCCGGTAAATGTGGTTACACACACTTAATGTAAACGTGCGTAAAATAAAAATACAAGGCGTGGAGTCCACTGCTTCGACACCGCTCGTCCGATTTCATTACGGATTCAATTTTGTACGAGCTTGAAGGGTCCCCGTTTCCGGAATGTAAGTTTCTAAGCCCTAGCCCAAGTAAAACGACCGTGAGAAGTCTGCACGCGCAGCTCGTTAAATGTTGTTACACACACCTAATGTAAACGTGCGTAAAATAAAAAAAGGCGCCGGAGGCCACTGCTTCGACATTGCTCGTCCGATTTCACTGCGCATTCAATTTCGTACGATCTGGAAGTGTCCTTTTTACAGAAATGTAAGTGTCTAAGCCCTAGCCCAAGTATAACGGCCGTGAGAAGAATGCACGCGAGGCCCGTTTAATGTTGTAACGTCTTTATCAATATGTAAATGTGCGTTAAAAAACAAAAAAACGTCAATAGCTAGTGCTTCGACACCTTTCGTCCGATTCCGTTGCGGATTCGATTTTTTATAAGCTTAAATGGTCCCCTTTACAGAAATGTAAGTGTCTAAGCCCTAGCCCAAGTAAAACGAAAGTGAGAAGTCCACACGCGCGGCTCGTTAAATGTGATTACACACACTTAATGTAAACGTGCGAAAAAAAAACACAAGGCGCCGAAGTCCACTGCTTCGACACGCTCGTCCGATTTCACTGCGGATTCGATTTTGTACGAGCTTGAAGGGTCCCCTTTACAGAAATGTAAGTGTCTAAGCCCTAGCCCAAGTAAAACGAAAGTGAGAAGTC
The DNA here is from genome assembly GCF_026571515.1 of Ruditapes philippinarum. Lineage (NCBI taxonomy): Eukaryota > Metazoa > Mollusca > Bivalvia > Venerida > Veneridae > Ruditapes > Ruditapes philippinarum. Next base: position 17,207 of record NW_026856226.1, on the reverse strand, counting down.
CGCTGACTTTCCACAACAGCCATAACCTCTCCATAGCGACCGCTGGCTTTCCATAGCAACCAGTGAACCACCTTAGCAACCAATGACTTCCATAGCAACCGGTGACTTTTCTTAGCGATAATTGACTTCCATAGCAACCAGTGACTCTTCATAGCGACCACGGACTACCGTTGGAACCACTGTCTCCCCAAAGCGACCAGTGTCTCGCATAGCAAGCAGTGACTTCCCATGGCCACCATAGACTTCTTAAGCACCCAGTGACTGTCCGTGACTATCAGTGACTTCCCGCAGCAACCATTGACTTCCCATAGCGACCGCTGACTTTCCACAACAGCCATAACCTCTCCATAGCGGCAGCTAGCTTTCCAAAGCAAACAGTGAACCACCTGCAACCAATGACCTCCATAGCAACCGCTGACTTTTCCTAGCAACCAATGACTTCCATAGCAACCAGTGACACTTCATAGCGACGACGGACTCTGTTGGAACCACTTACTCCCCACAGTGACCAGTATCTGGCACCATGGTAACCTTAGACTTCTTAAGCACCCAGTGACTGTCCCCGACAATCAGTGACTTCCCACAGCAACCACTGACATCTCCCAGCAACCGCTGACGTTCCACAGCAGCCCTAACCTCTTCATAGCGACCGCTGGCTTTCAATAGCAACCAGTTAACCACATAGCAACCAATGACTTCCAGAGCGACCATTGACTTTCCCTAGCAACCAATGACTTCCCTAGCAATCAGTGACACTTCATAGCGACCACGGACTACCGTTGCAACCACCGACTCCCAACAGCAACCAGTGTCTCGAATAGCATGCAGTGACTTCCCATGGTCAGCATAGACTTCTTAAGCACCCATTGACTGTCCTTTACTACCAGTGACTTCCCACAGCAATCACTGACTTCCCCTAGCGACCGCTGTCTTTCCGCAGCAGCCCTTACCTCTCCATAGCGACCACTGGCCTTCCATAGCAACCAGTTAACCACCTTATTAACCAATGACTTCCCTCGCAACCAGTGACACTTTATAGCAACCACGGACTAACGTTGCAACCACCGACTCCCCACACCAACCAGTGTCTCGCATAGCATGCAGTGACTTCCCATGGTCACCATAGACTGCTTAAGCATCCAGTGACTGTCCGTGACTATTAGTGACTTCCACCAGCAGCTATTGACTTTCCCTAACGGCCGCTGACTTTCCACAACAGCCATAACCTCTCCATAGTTACCACTGGCTTTCCATAGCAACAAGTTAACCACCTTAGCAACCAATGACTTCAAGAGCGACCATTGATTATCCCTAGCAACTAATGACTTCCCTAGCAACTAGTGACTCTTCATAGCGACCACGGACTACCGTTGCAACCACCGACTCCCCACAGCAACCAGTGTCTCGCATAGCATGCAGTGACTTTCCGTGGTTACCATAGACTTCTTAAGCACCCATTGACTGTCCGTGACTATCAGTGATTTCCCACAGCAATCACTGACTCCCCCTAACAATCGTTGACTTTCCACAACAGCCATTACCTCTCCATAGCGACAGCTGGCTTTCCATAGCAAAAAGTTTACCATCTTAGCAACAACTGACTTCCCCTAGCGAGCGCTGACATTCCACAACAGCCATAACCTCTCCATTGCGACCACTGGCTTTCAATAGCAACCAGTTAACCACCTTAGCAACCAATATTTTCCAGAGCGACCATTGACTTTCCCTAGCAACCGATGACTTCCCTAGCAACCAATGACTTTCCCTAGCAACCAATGACTTTCCTAGCAACTAGTTACATTTCATAGCGACCACCGACTACCGTTGCAACCACCAACTCCCTACAGCAACCAGTGTCTCGCATAACATGCAGTGACTTCCCATGGTTACCATAGACTTCTAAAGCACCCTAACGATCGCTGACTTTTCACAACAGCCATAACCTCTCCCTAGCGTCCGCTGGCTTTCCATAGCAACCAGTTAACCATCTTAGCAACCAATGACTTTCATAGCGACCATTGACTTTCCCTAGCAACCAATGACTTCCATAGCAACCAGTTACTCTTCATAGCGGTCACGGACTACTGTTGCAACCACCGACTCTCCGTTCATATAGGAGGGTAGTTTCCTAACCATCGTTCCTGTTGAGTAACACCAGTACTAGACTACCTTCCTCTGTTCTAAACTACTAAAGCATCTCCCGAGGATCGAACCTCGCCAGAGAGATAACTGGATTAGAAGTCAATAACCAGACGAGGTCAGTGCTAATGTAAAGCTTGCACATATTTATAACAGTTTTATACCAGATAGAATCACAACCAAATCGAATAGACCATTTAATATTACACTGGTTTATAGAAAATTCCGATAAATAATTCGAAGTACAATGTAACGCAGTCTCAGGAGGTGACAGATTTCTGAAGGAAGCTGCAGTAACACACGACACTTGTACAATGTTACCTAGGAAAAGTCCGAACAACAAAATATTACACCATTTCATCTTTTACTCCAGCTTTCAAAATCTATGATATTAATGGTAAAAATATATTTTATCACGATGGCAGTCAGTTCTAAAAAACATATAACAAGCGAAAACAAGAAAAGCAATGTTAAAGTCATCATTCTATAAATAGGTAAGCAATATTTAATAACCCACTGTATACTAATAAAAAACCGAAGATTAATTGATGAATAAGATAATTTCATTTGAATATGTTTGCATTGCGAAATTCTCCAGTTATTATATATAGTCCGCTATTCATTGTACATATCGCGACATTTCATTTTTGATAATCCAATCGGAATGATCAGCTATTATGACCGACGAAAAGGCCCGAGAGGTTGCAATTGTCCTTTCTCATTCCATAAGGGGCGTTGAGCTTCGGCGCCGACGCCTATATGGCTATAATAATCGAACGATCAAATGATTTTGCAGTATAAAATTAGATCAAATCATTTAAAACGAATATTACTCGCAACACTTAAAATGTTGTCAATGATATTATAACATGTAATACTAATCAATAAATGCCATATAGTTCCATTAAAACTTTTAAAAAATTATAAAAACGTTTTTAAAAAATTGTTTTTTTTTTTTTTTTTTTTGTGTTTTTTTTTTTTATTATGAAGCAAATTTAACTATTGATTCTCAGTAAAAAAGTAAATAACAGATCAAAGTGGTTATTGGCCCTATCTGTCAAACTTCGAATAAAGGCAAGGTGTCCCGCATGAGTAGATAAATCATCTGCCAGTAATCTCCCCTTTCAATCCTTGATAATTGTGTGTTGCTACGGCTAAAAGTTTGGGCGATTTTAGCTATAATTATATATGATTTTTTTTCTTAACTATTGTTCCGTTTCTTTTTTTTTCTGTATGTGCATATATCTCATAAATTGTAATAGTCTTTAAGATTGAAGTGAAATTATTGAAGTTACATTTTAAATGAAACACAACTGTACACTCTTCTGCGTCAGTTGAGCCTGGTAAGACACTAAGCTAAAATGTCTTCCCTGGTTGAGTTAACCATGCACATGTGGACAAAATCAGTAACTTTAAAAGACCCTATTAAAACCTATTATACTTGGAGGTCTGTGGCCAAGTAGTTAAGGTCGTCAACTCCAAACAAATTGTCGCGTCCGATTCCCGACAGGGACTTCGCGGATCCTTTCATTTGGGAAAGTTTTTCCACCTAGCTAACGAAAAGGTGGTTCTACGCAGGTGCTCTCTCACGATTTAAACAATGCACGGATGGACACCCGAGGTCTTCCGCCACCAGTTAAGCTTAAATTTGCACATAAGGAAACTAAAAATCAATTTATTGACGCAGTTGTTGTAATAATAGTCATACGTTTTACAATTTACCGAAAGGGGTAGGGAAGTTAAAAGTAAACAAGCAATTATCATAGTATTGCAAGCAATCCATAAGTCCCCTACCGGTTAGAACCCCAGCAACATTCTGATGGGCCATTGGCCGTTCAATTTTACCAGTGAATGAATGACATGAATGAACTTAAATCTTTTGAGTTCTAAGTGTGTCTATATCACAGTAATGTGTTAAGTTTCCCTGCCCTAGTAAGGAAATTATGTTTATACAACCGTGTCATATTATTACGATGTGGGATTTTAAAGTATCCTAAAAGAAATGAAGAAGTTGGAGTAAAAAATACCAATTTCTTGTAAAAAATCTAAGTTCAAGGGGGACATAATTCTGGAAATAGTCTTGCTAGAGTATTTAACCTTCTCAAAAATGTTGAGTGATAATAAGAAACATATATATGAAGTTTGAAGTAGATATATTAGGAAATAAAGAAATTATACTTTTTTTTCCATAAAAATTCTATGTTCAAGGGAGGTAATACTGATAATTTTTGTGCTAAAGTTGTAAGCCTTGTCACATATGATGTGGTTGATGACCAGAAACTTATATTTAATGTTTGAAGTAAACACCTTAAGAAATAAGGAACTTATTGTAAAAAAGCTGAAAAATTAAAATCAGAAATCTTGAAATTCAGGCTATTTGTTGCCATAGCAACCAGAATTTTCAACATAGGAACAAAAGAGAAAGACGTGCATAATCTCCATACTGCCATCTATCCATATATCATAAAATTATTTTAAGTACTTTTTGCGTTATCGCGGGATCCAGTTTTGTGGATGGACGGACTGACGGACGGACAGACAGACGGACGGACGGACAGACGGACGGACAGACGGACGGAGGGTAAACCTAAAAAAGCAATCGTATTATCGGCATATTAACAGGGTTACCAATGCCAGGCTTGATTTTAACCGATAGCAGTAGGGAGTCTTATAGTCCTTCGGATGATGTTTCCAAATATTTCAAATTCTTGGCGGTCTCCCCCCTGTACACAGATATGCTGTAATGTATTGAATGGACGGTCATATATCAAATAAGTGTCACCAGCAAACATTCTGGCCTTACATTTGACATAGTCTAGTAGTCATTACTTGTTATAAGCTAGAAAGGTTGAAAAATTCATCATTTATGATGACGTAGATACTTTTTTTTAAAAGTTACAAACCATTTCAATTGTTTTTCTTTTTACAGTAACCTACCTGTTTTTTATACAAAGTTCAGATGCAGGGATTCCGGGAAAACCCCCAAGTCTTAAATCCTGATCACATGGGACTCACTATCGCAACCACGTTCCTACAAGCAAATTAAACACATGTCCAGGACCACTGAGCCAAGATAGTAAGAATGTTGTGCTTATAGAAATAGAAGTAATTTTGTATGAATGCATAACGAATTCAAACCCAAGCAAGAAGAACTAGTACTGCGCTACACGACAAAGACTGACATCTTGTAGTAATATATATTTCGACAGTTTTATTCCACTACCTTTTAGTCCATATTATAAAATCGACCAGCATATGTACAATATCTCAGTTATATTTTCCATTCTCAATATCTTGCACTTGCAATAATTTGTAAACACCGTGGAACCGACGTGAGTGTAGTGATGACAGAAATATGAAATTTAATGATATAAATTGACCAGTTTTCATTTCGATATACGAATAAGTGCTTCTTTTCGTTTGTTAATATTTCAAATTTGACACTTCCTTTTCTAACAATGGAAGCCAAATTTTCATTTTATTTTCTGTAAACAGCAAGTATACAGGTATCCTTTTGTGGTTACTATTAAAAAATACACAGTAAGCTGACTTAAGTAGAGCTCTCAGGTCTATCGGGTCCTGGTATACTTCATACATCTCATTTAAGCCCAAAATGCTAGTTTTCTCAATTTTTAAATATTTTTATCAACTTGTTGCAATTTAAAGCTTTAATTGCATCTTGCTCCCTTTATCTCTTTATTCTTAAATATTTTATATTCAGCGCTATTTTCCTCAGATTATAAGTATCTCTTATGTTCTAAATAAACTATTTCAATATTTTGACTTCCATACAAAAAAACTAGACTTATTGCGTAAAAACAATCGAAGGAAAAATAAGGTTAGGAAATTGGCAATGTGCTTTTTTGGAAACTACAAAAGTACACAAGAAATAAAAAAGCTCCAAAAGGTCAAGCATCTTGTGCTGTCATATAATTACAGTCACATACCTATTGCAAGGTCGTCTGTCTGTGACACATCTTGCACAATGATATGTTCATTGATCACTCCCTTAATAACATCATATACTTATTCCGTCATACATAATGTACATCATGTACTCATTTAGTACAAATCATGTAAGCATTAGGCCGTACAGTAAGAAAAATATTGTATTGTATTGTATTGTATTGTATTGTAATTAACTCATGTTTCACTCACACTGTGTAGCCTTATGCTGATAAATATCAGTCTAAAGTCTAGCACAAATAAATGATTATGCAATATATTTTTGATAATGTATGATCTTGGTCAAAGATAACATTTGTATCAAAATATTTCAAATACAAATATAATGCTTCACTTGGGCTTTTTTATTTATTTTTCCTCTGACAGCGTTTATCAATACATATGTACATGACTTTGTTAATAGATAAATAGGGGAAAAGCTTCAAGATAGAAACATAATGTCAAATCTGCATATCAACTAGTGATTATATGCGTACGTGCACGTTCCTGTGCATAAATATATACATTTGAAAAAATACTACTGTTACAGTAACAGAAATTACAATATAAAACATCTTTTAAATATACACTCAAACGATGAATTAAGTTAACATACAATGAAGGATGCTTAATTAATCATAAAATCATAGTTAAGATGTTTTAAAAGCATAAAGCATAATAAAATTAAACAATAAATTAATCTTAACTTTTATTCAACCTTGAACCAATTGTAGAAACTAATATGTGTGTACATGCAATCGTAACCTAGTTTCGCCTTTTCATATACACTAAGAAAGATAAATGAAACAGATAAAATGCACTGGATCTAATTAACGGATTGTTTCACTACATGCTTTAATTGTAAGTTATTTACCTTTTTAAACAGTAAAAGAACGTGTAAACATAAATTAAATACAGACCATCTCAATTATTTGAAAACATATTAAAGATACACTATGCTCATTTTTGAGTTAAATATTTTTATTGTAGAAATTTATTGTAATATATAAAATTCTTACTGAAAATGTGAATATGTATATTACTGAAATGATAATATTTTGACAACAATCGATATTGTCCAACAATATTGACCTGGCACTTCATTAACTTTCGTAAAGGTCATTTGAATAAACAATAACCAGTATCTATCGATTATATCAATATAATATTTGCTAACTTCACTTGTCAGAGTGGTGTGGTGTATTGGTATCTAAATGTCCGACTACCGATCTGAAGGTTTCTGGTCGATTCTTTACCAACACCACGTTATTTTAGCTTTTAATTTACTTGCAAGAATTAATTTGAAATAGTATTACTACACCTAGTTTTAGAAAACCTTTTAAGTGGTGTTTTTATACACAATTATATTTTTATTATTTTATAACAGTATATTTCAACGGTTCTCTTTGTGGCATTATGCAATCGTTTGTGATTTAGCGCATACACGCTATAAAGGCAATTACTACACTGATGGTACACACAAATAAATTGGTAATTTCAATATGAAAAAAAAAGTTGCTGTGCTGTAATAGAATTCGAACCTACAAGATTACGATAGATAGATAGATACTTTATTAACTTAAACTTTTACAAGTTTTTCGTATAACAAATAATATATAATACAAATTTACAATCACATGACAATGACATGCATAGGAACATTGAAATTAGTGCGTAACATAGTGGGAATAAGTAAACACACACACACACACGCGCACACACACGCGCACGCACACGCACACACACACACACGCACGCACGCACACTAACACACACGCACGCCACGGTAATAATAATATTTATCACACGGAGGAGGATGGGTATGTGAATACAGTTGCAATTCAGTTTGTGAATACAAAAATTATACACAACCTAGATTTATTAAGGCCATATTCGTCATTTGTATTTGTTAAATTGGCCAAAGGTATGTTAAATATGCCGATTTGCCAAATAAAAACTGAAACTGAAACTGAATTAAAGTTCAATATGGGAATAACATTTACTAGTAGATAGTATAAATGATGTGAAAAAACTAAACAATTTGACTCGCTCTAACAGAAAAAGCTTTATACAAAAAATTACCGAGATTCTTTACTATTTGAAAATTCCTAGATTGCATCAATTCTACAAATTTGTAAACACTTGGATGTCTGTAATAATAAGATTTTATAAAAATCCTTCTTAATTCATCGTAAAACGGGCAAATGATTACAAAATGATAATCATCCTCTATATCGTTTCTTTTACAAAGTAAGCATTTTCTTTGATTGCGGTCTATTCTATTTGACGCATATCGGCCTGTTTCAATGATAAACGCAGTCTGGATGTAGCAATTCTAAACTTTTTAGGTAAAATGTCTATATAAGATTAAAATTCAAAAATATTTTTAATATATCCATACGATACTTCACTGGTAGATAACTTACGTTCCCATTTTTGTTTAAAAACATCAGTTACTCTTCCTTTAAACAAAATATGAAATTTTTTCAAGTCAACTAAACCTGCGTCTGCATTCTTCAAGTGAAGTTAAAACAATTTACCAACTGCGCTAAGATGGACTTTTAATTCACACCATTTTAACAATTCGATATTTACATTCATATCGATTTACAGGAAGTTAGTAACGTTAACTGAATATACCGACTACATGGTCAAATGTAAGACATGTTAGAGTGCCAGGTCAATGTTGTTGGACAATACAAGCAATGTGACCCACAAAGCAATCAATAGTATTGCTCAGAAAATATCAAGTGTCTTTAATGATGCTGCTTTTGATACATTTCCATATTCCATCCAAAAATAGCAATTTATTACACTCAAACAATTCTCTAATAAACATACCCTGATTTGGGCCTCACTGCGAAGCACCATTCAGCCGCAAGAAATATTATTTACATAAAAATGACTTGTATAAACAAGAACTTACAAGAGCAAGGTTTTACAGAACAGAACAGAGTTTATTTCATAACTTGTACACACATAGGTACATCGTTATACAAACATTTTTAAATATAATTATAGGTCACATATTTTACAATTACACATAAAGAAAAAACAAATCAATACAATACTGAGCAATAGGATATTTAATACATACAATGTGATACATTACATACACTGACAAAACTCCATTAATTTAATCAATTATATATCCATTTCTTTAAATTACTTCTGTAAATGAATAATGAAGAGTACTAAATTTAAGCGGAGAACAAACTATAACTTCGCTTTTAATCGAATTTGTTTGATAAATTATTTATATAATAATATACTGAAAAAACATCAAGGTATATATAATCAAAACTGCATCATAATACTATTGAAGATTTCTGAAGTAATCATTTCGTTTGATGTTTGCCTTTTTTAAATAATAACATAAGTTTGTAAGTACTTTATGACTTTTCGATTGTAGTAGTTCTATAAATTTGGCCATACTAGGCTTAATGTAAAAATATCGCTTAATATATTGACTACGTAGATTTTCATAAGCACTGCATTTTAAAACAAAATGATATTCGTCTTCGAGTTCGTTAGCATCACAGAATTGACAAGTTCTTTCGTGGCGTTCTACACGGCCTCGACCATACCTTCCGGACTCAATTCTAAGTCTGTGGGAGGAAACTCGAAGGCGTGTAAGAGCGCCTCTAAATGATTTACAATTAATCTTATCTAAATATAATTCATAACAGAACTGATCTTTTACATATGAATATAGATGACTGAGCACACCATTACTAGATACATCTGCACGCCATTCTTGTAAATAACAATCGATAAGTCTTTGTTTAAAAACAGGTAAGAACTGTTTTTACAATACACTATCGGGAAAATTCCATATTTCGGCAAAACCAAGTACCGCAAGCAGTTTTTTAATTTTACATGGCCAGTTATTTGTGCCATTTTCACATTTGTCACGGGCATTTTCGTAAATGCATTTTAATATAATGGTATCCGTATTCAGTAATTTAAACCAATACTTTATTATATGTGTGTACCTAATGATAAATAACGGATACCTCCCTAATTCCCCGTAGACCGTTACTTGTACTTAATTTAACGCCCAAAATCGTTTTACAGTATTTGAGATGTACACGTTCTAACTCTTTGGACTTAGTGAAGCCCCAAACCGGGCATGCATAGTTTAAGATAGATCCCACAAAAGCATCAAACAATTGAAGCGATATCGAAGGGCTAAGTTCATATTGTTTTATATTATTTAGCAGTATATTTGAGGCTTTAAAGGCCTTTCCGACTATGTACTGGTTATTTAATACGAATGAGCCGGTATAATTAAACACCACCCCTAGGTAGTTGAAGTCATTAACTATTTCTAGAGGCACATTATTGAAATGCCAGCGCTCATTACATTTTAGCCAACCCCTACGACGAAACACCACTATCTTGGTCTTAGATGTGTTGACTTGTAGGCCCCAGTACTGGCAGTACTCGTATAATTTGTCTAAACTGGCCTGCAAATCTTCAACAGAATGGCCAATAATTGCCATATCATCGGCGAATAGCAGTATGATAAGGCACATATCATAAATAGATAAACCTGATTTAATGGATCCTTGCAGGAAAAGTTCCAAGTCTTCAAGAAAAAGGGCAAACATGACTGGCGAATTATTTAGGCCTTGCCTCAATCCAATGGAAATATTGAAAAAGTCAGAATAGGAATCAGAATGTTTAACACTAAGACTTAACTATATTATACATAGACCTAAACATTTTTAAAAGTTTTCCATCCAACCCAAGAAGATACAATTTAAACCACAGTGCCTGTCGATAAACGGAGTCAAAAGCCTTTTGTAGATCTACAAATGCACATGGCAAACGTGACCCTTGCGAAATAACATGTTCTATGAGGTTATGTAATGCAAATATAGCATCTACAGTGCTGTGACCCTTTCTGAAACCGAACTGGGCGTCAGATAGAATATTATAACTTCCGAACCATTTCTCAACCCTAGCTGTTAACACACCAGTGAATAATTTTCCAAGGTTACTCAAAAGTGTAATGCCCCTATAGTTGTTAAGGTCATTTTTACTTCCCTTTTTGTGGATCGGTATTATATAACCTTGTGCCCATATATCTGGGAAATAACCTGAATTAAAAACAATATTAAAAAGATCTGTTAGATGGCCTCCAATGATATCAATCGATTCGATTAAGTATTCATTTAAAATATTGTCACTGGGACATGGCGATTTGTTTCGGCCGAGTCGCTTGACTGCAGCCCCTAGTGTGATAGGTAAGTTAAGCTCACCGTATGTAGGATCATGTAAATTTAAATCATCATTATCGATTTTCAACCTCATTTATAACAGTTGTCGGAATATTATTAAACAAATCTGAAAAATAATTTTTAAAATGCTCTACTGTTATATCATTTTGACATGACTGATTATTAGATTTAAAATATTTCCAAAACTCACGCGGTTTACTTTTTCTTAACTGCGAAAGCTTCCTACCTTCTTTCAATTTGTAAGCGCGTTTTTTCTTGCGCACTATATATTTATACGTTTTACGCTGTTTGCAAAGTTCAATTCTATTTATTTCGGACTGGTTACTGTTATAATTGTGCAACGCGCGTTTATAAAGTATCTTATGGTCGACACATTCCTTATCATACTATAAACACTTTCCGTCAGATTTGGCCGGTGATTCATATTTGGTTATCTTTGTCCGATCGGCGATATCGGTGATTAAAAGCTTGCGTACCTCGTGATATAGGTTGCTGTCGGTTATTTGTAAAATATTTTCACCGATCGAGAATTTTAAACATGTTTAAAAATCCCAATCGGTAATTTTTCACCGATGAAACTTATCTTTCCCCAATAGCAGTTGATAGGTGGAAAACAGGTGACCAATAGGTGATATCGGTGTTAAATACGTTGTCATCGGTTCACTCCATAATTTGGCTAAAAAAAACTACCGATCAATCACCGATGGCTCTGTGTAACTATGGTGTTAGGGCACAGTTACACAGACGGTCGATCCCCAATCGGTCATTATATTTTAAATTTACTCGCTGTTATGATCGGTTGTCATGCGTGATTTTATTTCTGGTTTTCTGTGTAAACGGCCATCGGTGATAGAAAGCAAACTCAAACGGGAATGGGTTGATGATTAAATGCTGAAATACTTTTGGTTTTTATCGTTTGTAAATCGGAGCTAAATCGGGCGTAACGCTGATTAATCGGTGTTTGATAGCTAGTCATCAGTGGTTAAACACTTTCCGTCAGATATGGCCGGTGATTCATATTTGGTTATCTTTGTCCGATCGGCGATATCGGTGATTAAGAGCTTGCATATCTCGTGATATAGGTTGCTGTCGGTTATTTTTAAAATATTTTCACCGATCGAGAATTTTAAACGTGTTTAAAAATCCCAATCGGTAATTTTTCACCGATGAAACTTATCTTTCCCCAATAGCAGTTGATAGGTGGAAAACAGGTGACCAATAGGTTATATCGGTGTTAAATACGTTGTCATCGGTTCACTCCATAATTTGGCTAAAAAAAACTACAGATCAATCACGGATGGCTCTGTGTAACTGGGGTGTTAGTCGGCATTGGACCTGTTCAGTTTAAGCGCGTGACAACCGCCACCGTCCCGCCCTCTTCAGGCCTTTTCAGATTCGAAAGCCAGCCATGATTAAATACACCCTATTATTTAAAAAGACTGGTGAGGCAGTGTACGTGATATAAGATAAATAATAGAATTGATTTTTTTGTATTTTATTATTTATTTATACCTTTACTTCATCATCAAGCATACATGATTAGCCTGTATGATAAACAAAACCTTTACTCGAATATATGATAAATTATGTATATTTACAGTTCCTTTAAAGAAAAAAAAAATATTTTCGGAAAAAAACAAAACATTTCTGACTTTATATTAATCGATTAAAAACAATAAATGAAATGATTCAATATAGACATATTAAGGGTTAACAAAATAGAGATTAAAAACAAATTGTTTTTTTTATATTTTCAGAAAAAATGGCTAACGATTATATAATCAACAAATGGAAACTTTGGTTCCGATCTATTGATATAAAGCGTAAGGGAACGATCTCTAGAGCCGACGTCAAACAAGAAGAGTAAATTTACTGATTTATTTATAATATACTTCAATTCTCTCAGTGGCATTCAGCGTTTTAAGTTGTAATTAGGGTATAATTTTGAGCTTATTTTAAATTACTTTTACCTCTGGTAAACCATTTGCTTTTTTAAACCTCCACTTCTTTTTATAAATAATTGAATGATTTATTTGCAGGGACACCTTGGCTACATTGAGTCATTTAGATGATGACAGGCGTAAGCAATTGCAAGTTAACCTTGACAAAATATGGGACGATATAGTGTTCAGAGGTAAAGAACCGATCAACGAGCAAACTTTTGTTGCAATGAACATCCAGGATTACACGACAAACAAACAAAAATTTGTTGAGGAAGTGAGAAAAGCGTATACTGCGTTCTTTAATCTTGTCGATGTCAGTGGAGAAGGTTCTGTTTCCGAGGAGGAGTTCGTAAACATGATGAAGGCATGTAGTCACAACAACAATGCTTTAAATAAAAAATTCTTCGAGGATTACAACCCTGTTGATGGCAAGATTGCATGTAGTGTCCTCGTTGATTCCTGGGTACAATTCACGTCATGTGATGATAGTTCGAAGACAGACCTTATCAAAGAAGCTATTGAAGGTGGTATTTAGGATGTAAATCTTCCATTCAATAAAACATCTACATATCCGTGTTTTTTTTTTAATTTTGGTAAACAAAACTTAACTGTTAAGTGTCCATTTAATTAGAAATATTAAAAATGCTACAAAACAACAATTTTTTACCAAAACCAGATGAGAGGCCACATGTTAACATGAAAAAACTAGATTTTGGGTAATTCCAAGGTTTTTCATCATTTTTTTGCTATTTAAAAAAAATAAGAATGGTACAAAACAACACTTTCTACAAAATTATGTTAAAGCTACATGCTAACATGGGAAACTTGATTTTGGGTAATTCCAAGGGTTTTCATCTCTTTTGCTAACCCCTTACTTCATATAGACGTGTTTTGAGGGCTTTTCGACCCCCCTTTTTGAGGCCTCAAACATTGAAAAAGTACCCTATTTAGGCCCCAAACGCTGTTAACGTGATCACTTTTTCGGCGCCGCCCACTATCAAAAAGGTACATCGGGGGTTGCTAGAAGGGGGATGAGCCCCATTCTGTTTAAGGGGGGAGGGTGAAGGGGAGCGGCAGTACCCCTCATCGCCAAGAAAATTTTGGACTTGTGAGAGGCTAAAAATAACACAAGGTCGATCATAAGGTTGTTTGTAACCAACGCTGAAAGGCCTTTAACTCTATCTCAATCCATTGAGAAGTTGCAGCACATTGAAAAAATTTTGATGGAAAAAATCAACGCAAAATAGTGTTGTTGTTTTTTTGGGGCAATTTTGAGATGTCCCCTCGTTGCCATGGTAACATGAAATATAAGACTGAGCATGTCGTTACAAAGGCAATGGTCCAGTCAACATCTGTGCCAAGTTTGATTAGTATTGAAGCATTTTTCATAGTTTCATAGCAGTTTGAACTTGTAACAGGAGGCTTTTTAATGAAACGGCCATTTTTCTCAATATGCTCAGGAGGGAAAGGTTTAAGGGAAATAATACTAGTTGTTATATACCTATGTTAAAGATAAACAGAGAAATGCTTGGTACAAGTTCTGTCTGCATTCACACATACTAATAATAATGATAATAAAAACAAGAATTTATAACAGAGTTACCAACATCCCCCGCCTCGGCGAATTTTTATACGAAGCATAAAATTTTTCTTTTTCAAAAGATTGAGAAACGGATCTCGGAACTTTCAGTCCAAACTTATGATCATTGCTAGATCTGCAAATGCAACAATAAATTTATTAAAGAAATAAAATGAAACACGGAAACACAGAATTAAAACATTTATCATGATAAGCTTTGACCTCTAACTGTGACCTTGACCTTTGAGGTAGGGGTGCACGTGTTATGCATGACATATCGTCTTATTATTGTAACTATTTGTGCCAAGTATTTTCAAAATCCCTTGAATATGAAAAAGTTAAGATCTGACATACTAAATTATCGGAAAATCATAGTGCATGATCAGATGGTCGTACTAAATTATCGAAAAACCATATTGAATAATCAGATGGTCATAATAAATGATCGAATATCATGGATTAAGTAATATTTCAAATGAACAAAACAAGTTTAACTCTTCCTAGTTACTGTAGCACAAAGGCGCTGAAAATTGTTTCCTTGAATGGCATTCAGCGTTATTCATTCCTGCTGATGAATGGATGTCGATGTTATCATTAAAGATGCAAACGGCTAATGACGTTACTAAACTTTTGATGACACTCAAACTTACATACCCTATAACTTTAACAGAAAAGCAGTTTTGAAGGTATGGTTTGGAATATTAAATGACGAAATGTTGACATTTACCAATCGTATGATAAAATGATTTATTATCACGAGAAAATATAAGTTTTTGTGACTTTAAAAAAATGCCGCATCTCATCGGATAGTGATGTTATTTTCAGTCAAAATTCATGTGAAGTAAAGCTTGCACAGGGCCAGAAATGTGTTAGCATGCTCCTTCGGATGTTGACTATGAATTCTTATTTACTCGAACATAGTTTGGATATGTTAAAAATAGATGAATACTTACCGTGCGTTAATTGTGTTTCCTGCGCCGACATGTATATACCGGTACAGCAGTCGACGCTTGAACTGCTGTCTGCCCATTTGATTATACGGTGTGTATAACTTTGATTATTTCTACGTAATTGTTTACTTTTCAAGATCATTCGTGAAAATGATAACTTGACTACCGTTTTGAGCGAGATTTTAGCTTTTTGTCGACTCATATAAGTACAACAATGCATATTATACCGTATAATTTCGATTATATGTAGGCAAGTGACATTTACTAAACTTCTGGTGATATAAAAAAATGAAATAAGCTGATAAAATGGGATGCAAGTCATTTTTATGAGGTAACGCCGATATACGTGAAGCAGCGGTAACGCCGGAAAAAGTGATTTTTTCATATATGGTACTGAATGGTAAGACAGGTTTAACGCCATTAATTTGTATCAGCACTTTTCAAATATATTTTTGTCGGGGAGGGGACTTAAATTCATTTTATACAGAATGATATTAGTTTGATTTCGCAGAAAAAGACACAGTCTCGAATCAGTCCCTGAAACAACAGAGCTATAAGGTTCGTAATACAAGTCTTTGTTGAAAAATTTCTTATTCAAGGAAACAACGGGGTAGCAATTCCTCAATATCTATTATATTATATATTATATCCAGAGTTATGCATAAGTGATTGAAATGGAAATGTATGAGAGTCGCTTCTTTTAGTCTAGTTTTGGAAAAGGGGAGATAAACTCTATATTTCGCAGTCACATACTAAGAACAGAAATCTACCTGTAATTTTTTTTTATATTGTCACTGCTGATACATTGTATCATAAGAACTAAAAACGAACAACTTTTTGTTTTGTTGCACTTAAACTTTAAAAAGTATTTATCTGAAACATAAGACGGTTTAATTCTTAACTATACAGATGTTATCATAAAGCCTTAATTTACTGAATGAATTAATTATTAATTTACGATTTAATTCATTGAAGTGTTGTTTACTTTTGTTACTTCAAAATGGATTAATTAAAGAAAACAAATACTTATCGTCGTTTCTATGTTTATATATGATCGTTAGTTAATTCTCATTCATAAAATAATTTATTATCGGCCATTCTATAGACAGTGGAAGGGAGGCAACTCCTAAGACTGCAAGGATTTTCAATATAACTTACAGAGTTACCTCTCTTCTCATTCAATTATTGACAAAACTACTGCTAATCTTGTTCTGAAGGAATTTTTCTGGTAAAATTGCTTTAAAGTGAACACCATAGCGGTTCTCTTACTTTGGTTGATGTAACAGCCGATTTTAACACAATTGTTGGTCATACTTCGGCGGTCGAGCCACATAATTAACTTAACAGTAATTACCATTTTTCTAATCCAGTCAGCGTTGAAAGACAATGACCATTAAAAGGAAAT